>NC_048298.1:236597787-236819468 GCF_013100865.1 Trachemys scripta elegans
GCATAGCCCGCTTGATGGCCCATTAAGGACCATCAGCTATACAACTGACCCATTGAAAGAAGGCAGATACACCTTATAACTCAGCAGGGCATGCAGGGACATACCTATAGACCAAGTATCAGGGGGTAACCGTGTTAGTCTGTATCTACAAAAACAACAAGGAGTCTGGTGGCACCTTAAAGACTAACAGATTTATTGGGGCATGAGCTTTCGTGAGTAAAAACCTCACTTCTTCGGATGCATCCGAAGAAGTGAGGTTTTTACTCACGAAAGCTCATGCCCCAATAAATCTGTTAGTCTTTAAGGTGCCACCAGACTCCTTGTTGTTTTTGTAGATACAGACTAACACGGTTACCCCCTGATACTTGGTCTATAGGTATGTCCCTGCATGCCCTGCTGAGTTATAAGGTGTATCTGCCTTCTTTCAATGGGTCAGTTGTATAGCTGATGGTCCTTAATGGGCCATCAAGCGGGCTATGCAATGCTGATGCCAAATTGTCTGGGGTGCCACCCAGAAGCATAGCACAAGTTTGAAATACAGACAGTATAGAGCCAACACTTTTATAACTTTAAATACAAAAATGATACATGCATACAGATAGCATAATCATAACCAGCAAATCATAACTTTGTCATAAACACCTTATTTGTCCTCCTTTGTACAAGATTTGGTGCCACTATAGGATCTTGGTTGCAACAATGGTCTATACAGTCACAGTTCATGTCAATAACGTCACATGGCCATTGCCCTGGACAACCTCGGAACTGTGGTTGGGCTGCTGCTGCAACAATAGCTGCTTTTCAGGCAGCTCTCGGCTTTGCAGGGCTATGCTGATGCTTCTCAGGTGGCTTCTTCTGCACAGATGTTTTCTTCCTTGCAGGTGCCTTGTAGCCTCTTCTCTCTTCCAGGTCCCCGATCCCACTACAGGGTTTAGCCTGTTTGCTGTTGCCCTTATACACAATTTGCTCTCCCAAGCTCAGCCAATCAGCTTCCAACTTTTCCGCCCACTTCGTAGACTTCTATGGGGCTTCAGTGTATCTCTGTGGGATTTTGCTGATACAACACCGTGCCTCTATTGCATCACCTGAAAGTGGCGCAATCCTACCTCCCGACTGCATCATCCCCATACATTCCTATGGGCTCCCTTGTATTCTTATGGGACTTCTCTTAGCTGACCTGTAGATGACCCCTAGCTACTTCCTGTCTGAGATCCCAATATATTTCTATGGGCTACAGTGTATTCCTATGGGATTTCCCTTAACTGACTTATGAGTGACCGTTAGCTACTTCCTGTCTAGAAGCCCCTATGTATTCCTATAGGCTCCAATGTATTTCTATGGAGTTTTACTTAATCATTCCCCACAGGAAGTGGAATTACATCACCCTATGGCCGTCATTACTGAATTTCTAATTTAAACTATTACTAATTTCTTTTTAATTAAGGCTTTATTTTTCAAACTAATGACTAACTCTAAGCATCCCAAAGGGTCCTGACACCATCACCACTCTTTTTATGTCCAGTAAAGCAAGTTATAATTTTCATGAATTTAAACCTCTTCCCGAGGTTTTTCTGCAAACCTTCAATTCGGGTGCTGCAAGGTAATTTAAACAGTTAAAACAAAAATCTCTAGCTACAATGCATGGTTGTATTCCAGCGTCAGCTAGTTTCTTTGAAGTTGGCCATTTTTATTTCATCCTTTCTTGGTGGTAAAACAACCACAGATTTTTGTTAAAGGTGGTATTTTGTACTTGAAAGCAGAAATGGGCCCGAACTTAAGCATTCAATATGAAAACCCCTTGAACTTCAAGAAAGTCTGGATCCAACCATTACAATTCTGGACTAAACTCTATAGCTGTAACAGGCTGTCAGTGTTTGCTTGGAACACACACAGCTGTTAGCAGATGTTGATCCTGCTTGGAAA
Source organism: Trachemys scripta elegans (assembly GCF_013100865.1). Lineage (NCBI taxonomy): Eukaryota > Metazoa > Chordata > Testudines > Emydidae > Trachemys > Trachemys scripta. Next base: position 236,599,711 of record NC_048298.1, read on the forward strand.
GTTAAGTGGATTCTGCTGACTGACCAAAGCAGATGACTTTGCTGAATGAGAGAAAGCTCCTTACAATCTCCTCCACACAAGGACCAGGTGCAAACCTGGCCTTAAATGTTCTCCAGTCCCAGCACTTACAGATTCCTGGTATCAGGTGGTCTTTATGACCACCAAAAATGAAAGGCAGGTTTTGCCGGTAACTGCTGTCCTAAATGTCTATCAGTTAAAAGACATAGGAAAGCTAGATACAAAGATTATGTCTAAGGCTACATCTACACTACGGGGGGGGGGGGCGATTTAAGATACGCAAATTCACCTACGCGAATAGCGTAGCTGAATTCGACGTATCGCAGCCGACTTACCCCGCTGTAGGGGCAGCGGCAAAATCGACCTCTGCGGCTTCCCGTCGATGGCGCTTACTCCCACCTCCACTGGTGGAGTAAGAGCGTCGATTCGGGGATCGATTGTCGCGTCCCAATGGGACGCGATAAATCGATCCCCGAGAGGTCGATTTCTACCCGCCAATTCAGGCGGGTAGTGTAGACCCAGCCTCAATTTTAGATGCAAGTTAGTTTAGAAACAAAGTGAGAAAAAGCTCCTGTTATGGCTAGTTAGTTGTCTCTCAGCACTTCTTTCAGGTTACCACTCTCTATACTCTCAATATTTTCTTTCCCGGATCTAGTCTAAATTTTTTGTTCTCATCTAATGGCTCCCTTCCCCCTCCCTCTTTTGCTACTTAATTTAGTAAGTTGCTAGAGCAAATGTGCCATGCAAATTATCTTTTACTCAGGAATGTCATGTGTCACGAGAATTGACAGGGATTTGAGACATTTCAAGAGGAAAATTATCTGAGTGAATGCACAATTCTCTAATTCCTGATCATCTGCTTTTTGGTATTTTGGAAATTAGATTATGCTTTGTCTTCTTAGCAAAAGGTGAACTTTTTTTATTAGAATTAAAAATTAGTGCCTTACAAAGTGAGGCTCATTTAAACAATTATAAGAGACAGGAACATTTATCATCCACACCACTGTAGTTTTTGGCATATGGCACCAGATTAGCAGCCTTGCATGTTTGATAGCATCCCTGTTAATTTAACACCGTCTTTTGGAATAAATCTAGAATGAGTAAATATGTGGTAGGCTAGTATATTTAGCAGAATAATATTGTCTATTTTACAGATATGGTGTTATTTGTTGTTTCACAAATTGGATTTATACATTTGCATTCTTCAGAGTGTGAGTTAAGTGTTTTGCCTCTGATTTAGAAGACAACATTATTTGGAGCACTGGATTTAATTAAAACATTTGTCAATTTTAAGAATCAAGGAACAGATTTACATATCCTAAAGCATTTTTACAAATCATAAATGGATTTACAGATTGTGACAGTACAACATAAATCTGATTGTATTTGTAAAAGTCTTGATTTATAAATCCTATTTCAAAATGCAAAGTAAGATTTTGCAAATCAACCCTTTCCATTTTAGGATTAACCAAACAGAGACCTAACCTTGTAGTCTTTACTCAAGCAAAACTTCCTAAGGGCTCAGTCTTGCAAACTGTTGTTCGTTTGAGCACTTCTTATAGGTGAAATTTACCCTTGAGCAGAGTGCCAAGCACAAGACCCATGTACCACTTCCTTTCTACTTATGTCCTCAAACTGGGCTTTATTAAAATTCAAGGAGTGCATTGGTCTTGTGCTTATTTTTTTAATGAAATCTGAGATTCTGATGTACTCACTTGCCTTGAGGAGGTGGGCTTTTAAGAAAATCTTCAGATATTGCAGGACTCACAATAGATTAGTGAGAGTTGGCCAAAACCGGGACTACTCGTGAGTAATGGTTTGCAGGATCAGGTCTCTAATTTGTTAATCTCTTGCACATGATAGGTTTTGCAAATCTATTCCTTATTTTAAAATCAAACAGAGGCTGAGAAATCAAGCACAGTATAGTGGAAACTATTTTAAGTAATCGCTCAAGGGACCAACAAAAGTCAGTTGCTTAAAAGCAGTGAACTAGAAGGGTACTTACGACTTGTGAGGTTACTTTGGGGCAGTTGGTTGCTTAATAAGTGTAGTCTGTTGTGCACGTTTTCCTGTAAATAAACTGATTGCACATGTAATGGTTCGTAAATCAAAATTAAGTGTTAAGATTTACTGCCAGGTTTTATAAACATTATAAATGCAGTTTACTGAAAGGTATTATAAACACACAACTATTAAATGAAACTCTATTTATATGAATGTTTGGAATTTAAAGGAGGTTGACATAACTCAATATTTGTTAAAAGTCTGATTCATAAATAAAGTGCTAACGAATAGTTTCACAAATGGTGCTCAGTATGGTAAAGTATGGCGGGCTGATTGCTGCCGGTACAAACATAATTTTGTTGAAAGAATATATCTGCTGTGTACTGCTGATTTATTTCACTCCTGGGTGTGGAGGGCGAATCTGATGCACTATTAAAATAATATATTAACTCAGCACAATGGGCTAGGCCCTCAGCTGCAACCAAAGAAGCACTGGGTACAGATGAGGGAGGGTGGGGGTGTGCACGGTTGCCCTTTGTGTTCCGCCAGTCCTTGGGGGGTGCTCTACACAGTGCCAGTTCCCTAGCTCAGGATAGAGCAGTCTGGCTTTTCTACACAGCGTCAGATGTGGAGTTCAGAAATCACTCTGGACCCAAGCTGCTGGAAAGAGATCCTCTTTATTCAGTGACGCACTGCCAACTGCCTCTGCCTAAGAGAACATGGGCTTCTGTAGTACCCCTCGCCCAGACTTCCTGTCTGGGAAGCCAGCCCACATAAAGGTACAGTTCCCAATACCTCATTTTCCTTTCCCAGCCAAAACTTAATCATAACATTTAACAAACCACATTTATATAACACACAGTTACAAATACTTATAACCAACCTACTATCTAAACTTAATAATAATGTCCAATTCTTCTCTGAGGTGCTTTGTGCTGTCACTTGGATTTGCAAGTCTTTCTTGAAAGTCCTAGGACAGGGTTGTGTCCTAGGTAGGGTTGCCAACCCTCCGGGATTGTCCTGGAGTCTCCAGGAATTAAAGATTATATTGTGTGAGAAACCTCCAGGAATACAAATAATCTCTGTATTTTTGGAGTGTGGGAGAAGTTGGATGACTGGCCCCTTTTGGCAATGGTAATAAGTGGTTTATGGTCAGTATCAACGAAGAGTGGCCTACCATGAATAAAGACTTGAAACTTTGTACCCTCACGCACTAAGGCGAATGCCTCCTCTATTTGAGCATATTGACGTTCAGTTTTTGTTAGTGCCCGTGACATGTAAGCCACTGATCTCCAGTTTTGATCATACTGCTATAAGAGTACTGTGCCAATACCCTTCCTGGAGGCATCCATGGACAACTTAGTTTTGCACTTCCTGTCATAGTACCTCAAGACTGGGTCATCTTTAACTCCTTCAGTTTCTCAAACTCTTTATTAAGATTTGCATCCCACGTCCACTGGACATCTTTGCACAGTAGCACTCTCGGGTTGCTGATTTGAGCAGCTAGTTTAGGCACAAATTTCCCTACATAGTTCACCATTCCCAGGAATCTTTTTACCCCTTCCTTGTCTGCTGGGGCAGACATATTGGTGATGTCTTAATCTTCCTATGATCTACTATGCACCTTGCTGTGTTAACTTGTCTCCTATTTCCATTACATTGAATTTACATTTTTGTTTAGCTTTAGCCCAGCAGTGCTTGCTCTTTTCAGAGCTGCCTACAGCCCCCGGTCATGCCCTCTACTGTTTTTCTCCAGATCAAATCATCATCTTTGTAAGCCTTAGTCCCTATATACCATCAAAAATATATTGTATTTTCTGGAGAAACAGCTTGGCTGCCAAACACAACCCAAATGGAGTCTGTGGACACAATGTCTCCCAAACAGGGTGTTGAATGTGTGCTCTGGTTTTCTAAGGGCACCTCCTAGAGCCGTGGTGATTCAACTGGCGTAGAAAAATATTTCACATTAGCCACATTTCCCAAATTTCTCCCCTTCAGATAATGGAAAATGTTCCCTTTTTGGACATTTATTGAATTCTTTTGGGTCTACACATAAGTGAAGGGTCCCCTCTTTTTTCTACAATGACTAACAAGTGTGCCCTCTCTGGTGGGTCTTCTGCTCGGTCTGTGATTCTCAGAGCAGTGAGCCTATCCATCTCCTCTTTTAGCCTCCAACTTAGGACAAGGTGAAGCTTCCCAGGGTCATGAAAGCTGGGGTGGTTGGGCTCATTCAGCTCTATTCTGGACTCTGTTGAGAGTTTCCCTATCCCCTGGAAGATGTCCTCAAACTCTTCCTCAATTGTTTTGGTCCTCTACCCTCCAATGAGTGCTCCCTATTGATAAAACCAAGGGCTTGACCCACTTGCATCCTAATCATGAGTGCTTATTTCCTGGGTACTATTACAAATTTTATCTTTTCGAGTTTATTATTTACTCTTCTAGTTCGCATTTTCAGCCCACCGCTGTAAGCCCCGAGTTTTACCTGTTAACGTTCCACTACCCATAGCTTTTTTCCCACTGTTAATAACAGTGTTTCTGTCAACACGTTGACTTGTGTACCAGTGTCCAACTTAAAATTAATACATGTCCTGTTTACTTTTGGTTTGATAGTCCAGTCATCTGCTGCAACCTCGTCCATTGCTCTTGTGGAAGCAGAGAAAGAACTGACAGGAAGGGGATGCAATGCATGACAGTTCGTTAGCAAGAGTTAGGCTAACTGTAACCCTAATAACGCGAGATTTGTAGAAGCGAGGAATGTGTGAGGCAAGTGGGAAAGAACTGTGTGAGAAGTTGCTGCGACCTTGTGTAGATAATATGGAATATAGACTAAGAGTCTACATTAGTGAGCAAAACAAGATATCAGAATGACCTATGTATAAACAAAATGCAGCTGTTGCTTATTATTGTCTGTAACAAAAGGTATAAATGCTTGCTGTAATTGTTTACCTGTTGAGAGACCTGCTTAGCTCTCTCCCTCTGCGCAATTGTGAGAGTTAATAAAGCATCTGACTTGCTGTACCTAAACAAATAGTGAGAACTTTGTTTTTCTCCGACACTCTTATGAATATTTATCTGAGGAAGTGGTGCTGTTATTGTTCTCTGTCCATGCTGTGCACACTCTGCTGGTCCTTGCAAAGAGATGTAATCCATTGCATTTCTTGCATCTTTTCCCAAACGCCAAGCATTGTCCTGGCTTGTGCTGTTTGTCACAGCATGTGCAGCTCTCATTGTCCTGGCATGTGCTGTTTTTGCTTCACTCTGACTTTGAGTTCCACATGCCTGTCTGTATCAGGTCTCTTTTCTTGTGGTATTTTGGATTCTCAAGCATGTCTACGCTGTGGGAACACTGTCCACCCTCCGTAAGCTTCCTTCTAAACTGGGTGTCTTCTGTTACTTGGTAAATTCTGATTGCCTTGGCAAGGGTTAATTCTGGGTCTCCCAATAGTCTATGTCTGAGGGATTCTTTGTTCCAGATTCCAATCACAGTCTGGTTTCTTATCAGGGATGCAGTTAGTCCCCCCCAGAAATTGCAAGAATGGCACTTCAGTCTTAGATTAGTCACAAACTCCTCTGTGGTTTCATTTTCTTTTTGTACCCTCAGGTTAAAAACATCTCTCACATAGATTTCATTTTTACATGGAGTGCGGTACTTCTCAAAGTTCTGTAATAGTTTCATAGTTCGCCTCCTCTGCATCAGCTAACTGAAAACTAATGAACATGTCAAGTGCACCAGAACGTGCTATTGTCAGAAATAAGGCTACCTTCTGATTATTTTCCTTTGCAGTGGCATCTATTTCTTGCCAATACAGAACAAAGTGCTGTTTAAATCACTTCCATTGTCTTCCATGTTTCCAGAGAGTTTCAACTCTGGTGGAGCTGCTCCATTCTTCCACTCAAGTTATTTCTTTAATTTTTGTATGTGTGGAGATATACCTATCTCATAGAGCTGGAAGGTCATCAAGTCCAGCCCCCTGCCTTCACTAGCAGGACCAAGTACTGATTTTGCCCCAGATCCCTAAGTGGCCCCCTCAAGGATTGAACTCACAACCCTTGATTTAGCAGGCCAATGCTCAAACCACTGAGCTATCCCTCCCCCCTAAATTTCTGTTTACTCCTGGTACCATTTGGTGTTCAGTTATCACTGAGGCCCCAACATGCATGAAAGAGATCCTCTTTATTCAGTGACACAGTTCTCCAACTGCCTTTGCTTAACAGAATATGGGCTTCTGCAGAGCCGTCCCCCAGATTTCCTGTCTGGAAAGCTAGGGCATATAAAAGTACAGCTCCCAATACATGCCAACAGCCAACAGCTCCAAGGGGCCATTTCAGCAGCTGAAGGTTTGCAGGGCAAAGGAAAGTCCTAACTATGGCCCTCTACTGGCAGGGGATTTGTAGGAGCTACTACAGCAACTCTGTACAAGGATGGATCTACCTGTGCAATTAAAAGCTTGCTTGGGCTGGATCTGCCAGTCTTCAGGCCATGATGTAACACTGAAACATGACCCAAATCAAAGCCAAAGAGCACAAATGATTTCTAATTCCCTAAAAGACAGATTATTATTTGCTCTCTTTATTTTTCTAGTCTATATAGGTTTTTATACTACACTCATCACCGTAGTATCTGAGCGCCTTCTGTAGTGCATTAAGCAATGTGACTACACATCTGCCGCGTGTTGTTTGTTCTCTCATCCTCCTCACAGAGGGAGAGGTATGTGGAGGTGTCTTGTTTTTACAAGATGTCCATGATTTCCATTACATGTTTTTACAGGATTTTTGGGGATTAAATATACCTGTTGCTATGTGTTTACATTAGCGAAGGCAAGCACCTTGCACTAGGAATGGAAGAAAAGCACCTTGCACTGTGAATGGAAACTGGTGAGGTTTGTGGAAGACCTTATTGGAAGGCGGCAGATAGCTAGACAGAATTTTAAGGCAACCTGTGACTTCCCAACCTCACAAGGCAATTGCCAGCTCCTCAGCTGGTGTAAATCAGTGTAGCTCCATTGAAGTCAATAGAGCATCACTGATTTACACCTAGCTGAAGAGATTTTATGGTATATGCCTACCTCTGATACACTGGGATTCTGGTGCATATCTTCTGTTAATGCCAATTACTGTTATACAGTGTTTGTTGAGTGAGCGGTTTATTTCCACTGGTTAGACTGTTAGTTTAATGAGATTAGATAAGGCCTAATCAAAGAAGACAGCAAATAACGTGTTTGTAGTAGTTAAACTGCTCTGCACTGGGCCTTTCCAAGACTAACATGGCATGATGGTCCTTAATATGACTATCTGATCTACACAGGATCTCTTGGGCCTGTTCTTCTCTAAGCTTTGCATCCAATGCCTCTTTCATTCTGTGTAATATCACACTGCATAAGGATTTCCCTACAACAGAGGATAATACGACTCCTCTCCAGTTGATACAGTCAATCACATCACCTTTTTGGGGTATTCTGGTAGTGATTCCATGTTTCCGCTGGTCAGAAGGAGTCTCTTTTTCCCAAACTTCATTGAACACCTGTCAGTTTCATTAACATGATAGTACAGTATCAAGTGCTTTTAGCTGGGATTTGATCATCTCTCATCACTTTCATTATTTTCCAGCTTCTTGATTGCAGCCTGTACTGACATTTCTATTGGACTGATGTTGATGTCCAGTTGATCAGGTTTGCAGTTTCATCAAAGTCTGCTGCTGAAGTGGAGCTGGATCTGTTGAGGACTTCTTTGAAATGCACTTCCCATCTATTTTTCGGTTCTACCTTAGTTGTAAGCATTTTTTCATCTTTGTTTTTTATAGCCCCCTCTCCTATTCTGAAATTTCCACACAAGGTTTTGGTCACCTTCCAAATGGCTCCGTGATTTCCTATCATAGCAGCAACTTCATGGGCTCGGTCTTCAACATATCTCAGTTTTTCCTTCCTTGTGCTGCTTTTCTCTGCTTTTTCATACTGCTCCTTTGCTTTTTCCAATGTAGCTCTCCCCATCATCCATTTCATTGATTTTCCAAAGGCATTTGAGAGCCTGCACAGATGCACATTGTGGGATATTTTTCTGTCCTACAGAATCCCAGCTAAAGTTGTCAACATCATCAAGGACATGTACAGAGATGTGAAGTGTGTTGTATGGGTGAACAACCAGACAACAGAGTGGTTCAGCATGGACACTGGCATGTAACAGGACTGCATTTTATCTCTGCTGCTGTTTGGCATTCTTGTGGCCCGGATAATGACGAAGTGTATTAGCAACACAAACACTGGTATAACATGGGTAGATTGCAAGTGTTTAAAAGACCTAGACTTTGCTGATGATATTGTGCTGCTGAACAACACCCCCACATAGTTACACAAACAGACAACCTGGCAAAAACAGCAGGTCAAAATTAATTATGGCAAAACAAACTTCCTTGAAACCCAGCTATCAAGCAGTAACATCAAATTAGAAGGCAAAAATCTCAAGAAAATAGAACAGTTCTTTTACCTAGGCAGCACCATACTGGCCAATGGAGACCTTAAGAGGGAAGTAACATCAAGGATAGGAAAGACATCCACAGCATTTTACTAAACTTAATAATGTACAGTAATAAAAGATATACAGCATCAGAAGAAAACTGAGAATTTTCAATTCAGACATTAGCTCAGTGCTAACATATGGCTGTGAGAGCTGGAGATCTACCAAAACATTAGTCAGAAAACTAAGACACCTTTGAAATATTCTGGGCATTGGTTGGAAAGACTTAATTACCAGTAAAGAGATCTGAGAAATCCCCAACCAGTAGCTCATTCACCCCAGAATCAGAAGGAAGCGCTGAACGTATTTAGAGCAAGTACTCCGGGTGCCAACGCACAGACTTTCCACATAAAGCTGTCAACTGGAAACCAACTGGTGTGAGGAAATGAGAGCACCCAAGGGAAACCTGAAGAAGAGGCTTTAGCAAGGAGGGCAGAACAGTCAGTCTCAAGACCATAAAGCAGATGGAAGCAGCAGCAAATGACAGGAATGGAAGAGACTAGTTTCTGCCCTGTGCACCAATGTTGGAGCAGGAAGGGTGTAATGTGACATAATAAACATAACCATATCATTCAGTTCCCATAGTTGCTTCAGTAGAAAGCAGTTGACAGTTGTCATACAATCAACACTGGTGCTTTCCCTTTTACTAAACTCAAGTGCTTGTCATTCTGATTAAACTGGCCCTTCTGCATTCAGTATGATCAACTTAGTTTTTCCATTTAATAAAATAGCTATAGCAAGTAACAGTGCCTTTACAAATGCTATCTACAGTCAGTCACCTATATAACAATCATCACAGCCCAACTCCCCATACTAACACCATGGCTAATGGGGTTGGTTAGCTAAGAAGAGGAAGCAAACTGACAACTGTCCATCAAGCAGATAATGATATGAGAAATTCAGTGAATAAAAATACTAGATACATGAGTTATCTGTGGGAGGAGGAGAAACCTGCAACAAGAAAAATGATCAGTCAGTAGTTGGAGAAATGGCAAAGATCTCCTGGATAAGCAAGCAGTTCTGGCCACATCACAGGGTTATGAAGAATCTGCTCATCTGCTGTATCTTCTAAATATTTTTCTGATGATCTTCAGGGTGCATTGCAAGGCTCAGATTTTCCAGGCATATGAAAGTGGGGAAGGAAACCTGTAATTGAAGGAGTTTGCGAATTGTTTTTTTGGGGGGGGGTTGTAAATTTGCAGTGAATTATCTTAAATTGTGGCACTTAGGAGGTATTGTTAAGCAATGTCAAGGGTGAGCAGAGCATGTGAATAGTTGCTCTTTTTGGAAAATCTATAAATCTAAATAAAAAATAAATGTTTTAATCTGATTTTCTCAGGTGACATCGGGTACTTGTTCAGCAATTCATTCCTGTGCAGAGGTCAGCACAAGACCTATGCACCGCTGTGGTTCTTTATAAGAGGGACTTAAGCAATGCATAGGCTTGTGCTTGATAACACTTCAGAAAATCAGATAAAATTATATAGGAGATATTTCAGGCAGGGAGAGTCTTCTAATCCCTCTGATGTCGCCGGTACCACTCAATTATCCAGAGATCTTCATCATTTCTCAAACCACTGACTAGCTATTTTTCTTCCTGCAGGCTTCTCCTCCCCCCACAGATAGGATATGTATTATGCATCTACCATCTGTGTCACCATTAGCTAGCACGTTTTCATTGATTGTCCCACATCATCAGAGGGCGGCTAGGCCGTTGTCATTTTGTTGCCTCTTTACCAATCAACCCCGTTAGCCCTATTAGAGCTTAAGCGGAACTTGAGTTTTGCATAGATCTTGTGCTGGCCTTCTGCAGTGAATTTCACCATATAAAAAAGACTGTTTCCTTGCAGGGGATTTTGTTCTATTGGAGCAATGTGTGCAGGGGAGTGGGGGAAGAGACAGGATGTGAATCAGCTTGGAATTCACAAAGTCTTTTTTCTTTTCCTTTATAATGTGCAATCAGTTGTTCAATGGTATTTTAGCCAGAATTCTTTTCACAGAGCAGAGGACTGGAACTGTTAGAAGCTCCTTTGCCAAGTGTCTCCTCTCCCTCCCATTCCCAAATAAATCATTCTCAGAGTGGTAATGAGTAATACAGAAAAATGCAAGCAGAGATTTTGCCGAGGTGGGAGTACTGCAGTGCTGGTCCTTTGTCTTGTGTGCAGAGTTTCTGTTTTAATGACCCTGCCACAGAAGGAGTATTTATTATATTGTCTATCCCACTGCCCAAGTCTTCAGATTTGGTATTGTACAAGCATGCTACTTTTACGTTCATAAGAGGTAAGTGATTCCAGAGGAATCCAGCTACAAAATTCAACAAACCTGAACTGTCATGATATCACCACATTGGGACAAATCCTGCCTCTGCAGCTAGCAGTAGTTTGGCAGGGTGTGCTGTTCAAGGGAGGAACGTGAGTCAGGGGACCTCCTGGAGTATATATGTAATGTGTACAACATGGAGCTCAGCTCTGTTGAGGCGGGGAGTGGGTGGGGAGGAGTAGATACAGGAAGGGGTTGTACCATAAGATTTGCTGCCGCACGCTGTTGGCAAATTGGAAGGACCCGCAGAAGTGATTCCAATCTCAGGACTGCTGTAGTGGCAGCCGAGTGGCTCTGCAGATGCTTTATGGGCTGTGGGAAAATTATTCCCCACATTTTCATGGTGGAGCAAAGCAGCACACAAGCTGGCAGTCAGATTGTTCAATGCTGCCCAGGATATGAGCCACTGTGACTCAGAAGAGCCTGTTCTCCAGGAGCCCCACCCCAGAGAGAATGCTGGCTACATGGGGAAGTGGTTGGCCCTCTCCTTTCTGGGCGTCCACAACACAGAACTGTCATTACAGTATAATGATGCGATACAATTTCCTCCCATAGCAATGCTACAATGGCTGAATCTAAATATTATCACTCAGATTCACTCAGCAGACTTAAACACATTGCATTCCTACCATACCGTTTGCAGAGCCCTACTTTTTATCAGTTGAAAATAATTTCCTCCTGAAAAAATCTATTATTAAAAATGGCTAGACCCAAGTAGAGTATAAATGGATCTTTTCCTGGTAAACATGAACTCATGTTCCAGTGGTTTAGCTGTTGGATCGAAATAAACTTTACATTAGTGCCTAAACAGCATGTTTTTCTTTTAGTTTCAACAAAGAGACTGAATAAATTGTCATTTAAAGAATGCCGCTGTTTTTGTTGTGTAGGATAGACAGACATGTACAGTACATAAACTGTTTCCTTCTAGAAAGATTTTTCCCTCATTCATTTACTGGTTTCTCACGGGTGCCTGTGATGAAATCGTCAGGCTATGGCTACACTAGAGAGTTAACAGTGGCAGAGCTGCACCGAAGAGAAGGGTTAACTACTCAAGCCCCTGCAAGCAGCGGAAGCGCACCCGCCGACAGAGCGCTGTTCACATCAGCGCTTATGCTGATGTAATTTATGTTGCTCGGGGGGCAGCCTGTTCACCCCCCCCGAATGACATAAATTATTCTGACATAAGTTGCAGTGTAGACATAGCTTCTGAAGTTTGTTTTTCCTTGTGAGTGTTGATTTAGGCTTTTCAAAACTGCCTAAGGGAATTGAGTACCCAACTCCTATTGAAATTCAGTGAGATTTGGGTGCCTAACTCCCTTAAACTCATTGACAAATCCCAGCCTTAGTTTTGGTAAAACATGTTGGATTAATAACCCTGCAAAGTGACAGCCCAACTACAGAAGCCCTGCTGGCTTCCCTGCACATCCTACCAATGTGACTTGGCCTGAGTCTGAAGGAAATTCCTCTGCAGGTGAAAGGCTCCATACCCTCCCCCGCGAGGTAGCCAAATTGTACTGTGTTGGTTTTATATTGTGAAAGCACATCTACTAGACATTAGGGTGAGACCACCAGTTATAGTCTTTCCTATGGCATTTTATAAATGTGTAACAACAACTCATTCATATAGGTCTCCTTATACCTCCGCTGAATTCAACCAGGAACCTAGATATGAACCCATATCTCATTACCAATCCCCTGAGCTGAAAACTGACCTGCAGTTGATACAGTTTCATCAGTCCTGAGGAGCCAGAGATGTCCAGACATGGCATAGTCAAATATACAACATACAGGACCAGATAGTCATCTGGTATAAGTTGCCACAGTTCTATTGACATAAGTAGCATTGCATCTATTTATACCAGCTGAGAAGCTAGTGCAGTTTTTAATTTGCCAAGGGCAATGTTTCTCATGGCACACAGATACAGTTTTCAATCAATGGGCCTTTTGTTAATACACTTCTAAATATCTTTGTTGCTGTTGTTAGGATCATACTGGGCCCAATTCTTCTTTCCCATACACTGTCTTTACACCAGTACCTTCAGTGGAGTTAGTCCTGGTTTACATTAGTATCCTAGCAGAATCAGGCATGTCTACCTTGAGAGATAGAGGCACGTCTGCGTTAGGTGATTGTGGAACTCCTCTGCACAGGAGAGCAACATATCAACTGAAGTGTAGACTTTTCAAATTGTTAGCTGTGCACTTTTGTTCCAGGCAGTTATTTGCGACTAAATTGCCCATTCATTTTGACTCCTACAGAGCCTCTCAGATCTCAAAGGAACAGTTCAGCTGCACTACACCTCATCATTCCAAGGCTGTAAATTGACCTTCCAGCCCCTGACCCTGAAGTACACTGGTCAGTTTGTTTTTTGAAAGTTAGTGTAACAGTTGCTGGGATTAGCTTTACCATGATGTAAACTCTCAGATTCAACTCGCCCTTCTGTCACTATACATGAAAATTTTTTATCTGTTTGCCTTTAGACTTAATTATTCAGTTCTGAAATGGTTTAAATTGATTTCTCTTTGAAGCAGAGAAGCTCCATCCATGAGAAAAAATTTCATCTATTTATATTTCTACAACTAGCAATAAAGTATCATACTTTTACTCAGTTGCGAAAGGATTCAGGGCTCATTCTGTCTGTTGTTGGCAGGAGACCTGGAGAGATACAGCTTCCCTTGGTGTTTCCCCTGCATTCTCTGGCATGTTTCAGGTTTATGATGGGTTTTGATGAAGTTAGTGCTGGCATGGCTTTCCTGCTGAGGGAATATTTGAGCAGACAGGTTTGCACATTTCTGAAGGACTACATCAGACTGAAGCAGAGCTTAATATAACAATAGTCTGGGGTGGGGTGTGTGGGTGGGGGGAGGGGAAGGTGGGCAAAGAGCCAAACTAGGCAATAGATGTCTACCTCTGCGTGTCACTTTTTCATGCTCTTGGAATCTTTGGCATCCTTTAAAGCAAACAAAATCCAAGCAAATGTTTGTCTAACACTGTCTACATCATTTGATATTTCGATAGATTTAGTTAAGCTGTAACCTTCTTTCTGACCCATATTTCTATCTGAAATGGATATTTGTTACTGCCTACGCCCCAGTAGCTACAATTGAAATGTAAGGGCTGTGCTAAAAGGAATGAGACTTAGTGGTCTGCCCAATTTCTGTCATACTGGAATGTACACAGTGAATTTGCTGAATATCGCAGCCTATGAAATGGAATTTCAAGTTCACCTAATTTTTCTTTAGCGTCTCAGACACCAAAAATGGCATAATGACATGGGATTGTTGCAGTGTGCCGGGCACTTTTAATTCTAATTTGCAGAATATCTGTTGATGGTGAACTTACTCACTGGCTTTTTACTTTTGAATGTCCATTAGACAGCTCCTTTTAACATAGGTTCTTTTCTCTAAAGTTTTATTCATACACGTATTTGGTTATTGCAGGAGAATTTTTCCGACTTCCTTATTCGCAGAGAAGTGAACTTTATCCTTTTATTCATAAAATACCCAAATGATTAGACAAATTCCTTACTGCTGCCACTATCCTCCCCAGGAGGTTCATCTGCCAAAAAAAGAATTGGAGTCAGCTGACACATCATTTCACTCCAGATTTATTCAACAACCAGCCGCCCCCACAAAGAAAGTGATCTGCTGATATTACTGTTGGAACAGGAAAAGACTGCTATATATTGTTCATCATTACGGGCTTGATCCTACAAGGCGTTGAACCTTAAATCTGTGAAATTAGTCAGTGGGTCTGACCTATTAACCTTTTTTTCACCCTGTACAGTATCCGGCAACTGGGGCTAGGAAATTAAGTTGAGTCTCTTACTAGCATGCCTGTGTATCAGGTCTTTATTATCACGTTCAGTGTATAAACTGTGTGCTCTGTGTACATGGCCAAAAATGCATAGCTAATGTAATTTTGCTGATATTTGATTTTTTTCCCCAAAGCCTCGGTTATGGAGTCATATGATTATATAAAAATCTCAGCTTTTTATTTTTAAGTAGGTTTCTAGCCCTCACAATTCTGGTGAAAAGTTTGAAATTGTGAACCCTAAAGGATCAAACTCTAGAAGGCAAATAAAAAGAAGTCTGTTTTTTTTTTAAAAATCATGGTTTTTTAGCCAGTTTCTTAGGGTATAACTCTAACGTCCATGCATCTATTTTAATCCTGGAGCAAAATTCAGCAGTGTTGCAAACCCTGTAAAATCCTTCTAAGCTCAGAGAGGGTTACACCAGGAATGAATTTGGCCCGCTGACTAAATTAGAATTGCATAAATTGTAATTCATTTGAGAATTTTGCCCACAGTCTTTCCTTAGCACATACTAACACATCTTGCCAAATTATGTGGTGGTTTAGTAATGTGAACAAATGTCCCCTGGAGATTCAATAACCAAGCTCATTATCATTTGTCATGTAAGCCAGGAACTGAATCCAGGTCTCCAGTGGTGAATGACCAGTGTGTTAACCCAACCTCATGCAGCTAATATCAGAAAGAATATGTTCATGGTAAACTCCACATGGTGAACAAAAGATGCCCAAAGTAATACCCAGAGAAGGTGTATCAACAATCCTTGCTATTCCATAGATTCCATTATCTGGGGTAACACGAGTGAGATTTACAAGTTTGTTAATGTTTTGAGTAAAGATATATATGGAAATTGCAGTTGTTTTTTCTTTTGCAAACTTTACACTGTGCTATGTTGCTATTTTGCTTACATTACAGTTGATTTTTACAGCATAGGATTCTGTATCTGCTGTCTCATTGATTTTCAATGAGATATGTGGTCCCTGAAGTAATTGAGTCACTTTTGAAAATAGGACATAGGCTCCTAAATTTCTAAGGTGTTTTTGAAAATTTTACCTGAGACCTCTAATCTGTCTTGTGCTCCCAGGCAGCTTCCTTCAGTTTCCGCTGGACACTGTATAGAGTCAATCAGCTTATTGAACTATGATATTAGCAATAGTTCTCATCTTTGTAGATCTGTGTGCTGAACGTATGTTATTGCTGGCTTTAAACATTTTCACTCATAAGCAATCCTAGCTGCGTATAGGGTTTGTTTGTTTGTATTCAGGATTAAACTCCAGACCAACTGCTCAATTTACAAAAGCAAGTTACTTTAATTTATGTAGATAATGCACACACATAGTCTTTATTGCTGTGCAAATGATGGGAGTTCAGAGAAGAAGATGGTGCCACTGGTCATTTGCTCCAACAAGGTTAATGCAGGCAAACATGGAAAGGAATATCTTAAATTGCTATTGCCTTTTATGTAGAATCTGGTTCAGGATAAATGTGCTTGATCTCCTTTAAGCAGCATTGTCCTGTCTCCTCCTCTGGACATCATTAACACAGATTAATTGTTTTCAAGAGTTTAATCTGCAGGAACTTTCCAATATAATCAGCACGGTTCAAGTTCTGCTGAAAATAACTTGTCTGAAAAAAATATTTTCAAACTAGCACTTTTTATTTTAACATGAATTCATTTAATGTGTGACTTAACAATAGAATCAGTCAAAATAAAAATATAACTACAAAATAGCTTCTTCAGCATAATTTTTGTAAGGTGTGCTTTTTTCAATTTGATTTCATACGAAAAATAAGAGTTTTTCAACTCTAAAACCCTTCCTTTCCTGTTATCTACTTATGTAAAATGAACCTAATCTGGTAATTTATTACAAAACTGCATTAACTGACTGGTCTTCTTGTATAGCCTATATTTAGTAGTTAATATTATCAGTAAATTCTTGGTCTGCCTACAACATGCTCAGTGCTATAGAAATATCCAAGGAGACATGGTCCAACACTTTATTCTTGATTTGTTTATGTTTACCCTACAGTGGCTTATATTTTTTGGTCTTATTTGCTGCTAGGTACTTGCGCTTGAGTAGTTGTCATATTCTTAATAGCTGGCACAGTGAACCCCACGAGTAGAATGTATCCATCTTTTCCGAGCATTCGCACCCTTTTTCTAGCAAACTCATCCTCTGATAATACTTCTATGGAGCTAAAATAGCTCCTTTCAAGACAGGATGTAGGCAACTCCCTGGATGAGAATTTAGTATGCCCGGGAAAGGAGAGAGGGAGGTGGTGGAAGGAAAGGACTACGGTAATATGGATATTAGCTTCCCTTCCTTCCCCACTGAGATTGACTAAACTAGCTCCCAATTGCACAAGCTAGGGAGTCTGAGTCTGCTCTTAACTTAGAGCTGCCAGTTGATATCACACTGAGTTGGTACTTTCTCAGGCCTGCAGCTATTTCACAGTTTTCATTCCTGAAATATTACCAACTCAGATAGGTGTTTCACAGCTTACTGTAGCAGCTCTGCAAAGGAGGGTGGCACTTTGAAGGAGGCCCCTTGAGCACAGACCACATTACATTGACTCTTTACTATAGTTTCACAGTATCTACATATATACCTATGTTCATAAGATGCACACTGAGACTGGAAGACATATGTAACTGTGAATAACTATTTTGAGGCGCTCTGGTGGCATCACACAAAAAAACCCCATAACAGCGAAAGCAAAGCTTGAGTGGTTTTGATGTCCCCAAAAGATAAGCTGTATTTATAATCTTGTTCATAGTATCTTTAAAGTGTATAAAGCTTGAAATTTACCTCTCCCACACTTAACCCAAGTAATGAAGCTTTGTGTGAGACACTAAGGGCCAGATTTTTAAAGGTATTCAGGTATCTATCTGCATCTTTAGGCACCTAAATCCCTTTAAAAATCTGCCCCGAAAGCCTGATACTTCAGGCTTTACCCCCACATAAAGACTGGTGCAAATTCAGGGGCTGGAGGAAAGGCAGACTGAATGGGGATGAAGTGTAATGAAATTTACCCACCAATTTTCACACCTTCTGTGCAAGGTGTTAGGTTCCCTTCCATGAATGACCGTGTAGTAAATTAAAGAGATGGGTGATCAAGTGCATTCATCCAGGCACTTACGACCCTTTCAACAGCATTCTCCACGGTACTCTATGGACTGATCTACTCTGTGCACCAATATAAATAAACCCTGCAACATACTATTGTGGACATTCTGAGTTCAAATTAAGAGTCCCCTATTCTGATTTTGCTTAAACTGATTATTTACTGACTTAAGAACAATCAAAACAGCGCTCTCTTAATCCAAAGTAAGTGTGTCTACACCAGGGGGTTGCACCAGTTTAGCTATATTAAGTTAAATGAGTGTTCAGTGTAGTGAAGGCCTATATCTGCCCGGATTTTGTTTAATATTCCAAACATCTAAGTCCTCTGGCTGTTTGGTGTCTGGCAGTATTTCCAAAGCCTATAATTAGAGCTTTGCGAATCCACAGATAGCCGGTTTAGATCCATGGATCATTTTTGTGGATTGTGAATCGGATGTGGATACAAATATCCAGATAGGGAGGGATAGCTCAGTGGTTTGAGCATTTGCCTGCTAAACCCAGGATTGTGAGTTCAATCCTTGAGGGGGGCCACTTAGGGATCTGGGGCAAAATCAGTACTTGGTCCTGCTAGTGAAAGCAGGGGGCTGGACTCGATGACCTTTCAGGGTCCTTCCAGTTCTATAAGATAGGTATATCTCCTTATATTATATTATATCTAGAGCCCTGCAAATCTGCAGATATCAGCTTTGAATCCGTGGATGCAGATATCCGGGGATCATTTTTGCGGATTGGATATGGATACAAATTTTGTATCCATGTGGGGCTCTACCTATAAGTGTGAGAGAATGGGTGGGAGATAGAGCATGGGGAGGGGATAGATTGATGGGATAAATTAGAAAAGCAAAATATGGTCCTGAGAGAAATATAGGGGAGGAGATGAGGGAGAGGAAATGGGGCAGAAGGGAAGGGAAGAGGTTCTAGGAGAGCTAAGGAGTGGAAGAACAGAGTAGAAAAAGAGAAAACAGCAGGTGAAGACAATGCAGGAAAAGAGGTGTCATTCTTTATTATAGGATGGGAAAATGTGGAATAAATCAGGAAAGGAAAGAAGAAGTTGTAAATATAGTACACAATAAAGGGTTCACAATGTTTCCTTTAAATTATAGAAACATAATTTTAAGCCTTGGAGGGGGGCATGACAGTGTGTATTTTTCCATCCTGCTTAGCAGATTTAATCATTGGGCTAGTAGGTGTGGAGTCAATTTTTCAGTTCTTGAGGAGAGCCATTTAGTTGTGCACCTAGAGATTCTTTCTGGCATTCAATGAATGAATTATTAAATCATGATGGCGGCAAGAAATATTAGTTGCAGAATTAATTCAGAAGATGTGCACTGGTATTATTCTGTTCTGTTGTTCAGCCTTTTTCTATTGCTGAGGTGCACGTTTATTTCTGATTACAAAGCAAGTTTTCATTTGTTTTTCAGTAGTGAAAGTGATTGCTGGGAAAACATCTGTTTATTCTACCAATTTAGAGACTTATTGTTTTAAATCTGCCCAGAAAGCCTAGGCATCCAGTTATGACAGTTTCAATTATTTTGCAGCATACAGCAGTTAACAAAGCATTCTCAACGGAAACATTTCCCATGAGACAATGTTTTTTTTAAAGTATTATCATGTGTAATGCAGCATGGAGTCATCATCGTAGGAGCCACAGACCGTAGGACCTGTAAATCAGTGCAAATCAGGAGTAATTTCATTACATTCAGTAGAGTGGCTCCTGATTTACGTCGGTGTCAGTGAAGTCAGAATCAGGCCATGAGCAATGGTGAGGACTTTCTGTCCTGTGAACACTGAGTGCAATATTCTAAAATACCACAGGCATTTGTAACAGAGGGATTGCAAAACTAGCATTCTATTAGGAGCAAATATGGGTGAAATAGTTTCCCCCATGAAGTTCATAATTGCAGAGCAAATTTTGATGAATTTTTCCTTTTTTGAGAAATAAGGATGCAATTCTCAGTTTCTCTAGGGCATCTCTATTTATATCCATAGGGTGGCACAGGTGTAATTAGAGGCAGAATTGCACCACTGTCCAGTAGTTCCTGACGTTTTGGAGGAAGGCCTGAGCAATCTCACAAAAGCTTGAGTCTGAGGCCAAAAGCCTGACGTTAGCAGGTAAGACTCAGGAGTCGGGGAGCTGGGCAGGAGCCAAGGATGGCAGAGGAGCAGCCAGGTGGGGAGGAGGAAGGGATGTGACGGTCAGCCGGAGTCATGCTTCCCTCCAACATCTCTGGGCTCCAGGTACAGCTGACTGGGTTGCTTCCCCAGCCACATGGTGGGCAGCTCTGCTGGGACAGAGTCGGTTTCCAAGAGCCAGTGAGCTCTCTTCAGTGAGCGAGACTTTCACTACTTTCTGGACACCGGTGATGTCAGTGGACACTACTACTTCAGTCTGAACTATGGACAGTCATTCCTTCCCACTATATATTGCAGCTGCTGCTGTTTATTTTATTCATTTTGTGGTAGCTCCCAAAGGCACCAGTCTGGTCAGGATTTCACTGTGCTAGACCCCTTGGTGGGGTTTTTGAGTGCTACTGCAATAGAAATAATAATGCTGATGATAATGAAATGGTGCAGAGCTTGAAATCTAAGTCACCTTCAGACTTGCATAAAATTTGTTTTAATCATTCACAGAGTTCTGAGAGAGAATATCATTTAAATTCAGTGTTCAAGAAACTTTTAGGATTGGGTGCAGGTGATGAAGTTTTTGGTATTATTATGCAAAGAGATAGTGCTGTCAAAGTATTACCTGCAACGGCACCAACGATTCTTGTAATATGAGGAGTGAAAGTGATAAAAGATCCTTAAGGCATAACTTTGACCTAGGTACTGTAACAACTTTTCTCTCCCCTACAGGGTTTAAGTGAAATGATATAAAAGCTTCATTTGCATTATGGATGCTTGTATCTTTCTTGATGTTTTCCTTGTCTTTTCTAACTACTCTTGCTTTATAATATCAAAATGATGGTGGGGTTTGTTCCAGCCGAAGTAAGGGAAAAGCTGAACTGTTCTGAATGGGAGCCTTCATCAGTAGAGGGCTCTCCTGCTTTAGAGGGGAAGACAGTTTGAAATGTAAGAGTGTGAATCACTCTTTGACCTCTTCAGTATTCAGAGCTTGTTGGAGGTTCAGGTCAATGCTGTCTCCTCAACCTGCTGAACACTTATCAAAGGCTGAGCTGATTAAATACCTTCTGGCAGTAGGCAGACTAAGATGTGTGTACAAGAAGGTGCCAGTCTCTGCTGTCATCAGGATTTAGACTTTAAAGTGGTTCTTAATCGTCTTTGTGAAGAGCATGGGTGTCAGTAAATTGTAGCTAATGAGTCACTGTGTGTGATGGATCTGGATGAAAAAATAAAACAGTCAGGTGCTGGAAATACCACTGCATTAAAAAAAAAACCCAAACCTAGTCTCCTAAAATGTATACGTCTCTTGCAGTTTTTGACCAAAAAATTTAGTTTTCCCATAAATAGAATTGTATTGAAACTCAGTGCTTTTTTTAAAATTAGTTCTTGCATGTTTAATGGATTGCAAATATTTATATATGTTCTAATATTCCTAGAGTATTTCTGGCAACTGGAAAAAAAATCATCTCTACTGAATTCCTGGCACGAATGTTGTCTTGCTCATATTTTTAGATGATGTAGCTAGCCATAGGCATGGGGGATAGATTTGACGTGATATTCTTGTTGTTTGAAAAGTCCTGAATCAGCGAAGGTGCTGTAGGGCTATTCACATGATGAGTATGTCAATGAGCAACTTCTTTCACACTGGTATTTTGAGCCAAGAAAACTTCAACTCTTCAGCTAGTGAGAAAAAATTGTGTTGAGATGCTAAAGCCTGTCCAAGTGCAGAAAGAGCTGCTGCTATTTTTATGTAGCTGGATTTGTGTGGGCTGTTTGGATGAGCACACTGCAGATAAGTAAGATACAGTTGCAAATATTATCCAGCATCCTTACCTTAGACCTCAGTACCTCAGTTCCTCCATTGATTATGGTTGCTTGCTAGTTTATGATACTTCTTTCCATGTGACACCAGCACATTCAGTGTCCTCTGTTACTGTCTTCTGCCAGTTCTTCCTTGGCCTTCCTTGCCTTCTCTTTCCTTCCTCGGGTACCCAATTCAATGCTTGCTTAGCATGTCTCCTATCTTACACAGCATTTACATATCTCCACCACCCGATCCTTCTTTCTTTTATGGTGTTTTCTAACATGCCCTGCTCTGTGAGCTCCCTTACTCTCACATTTGTTATTTTGTTTTTCCATTAAATTTGTAGTAACTTCCTTAGCAATCTGTGGCAGCCTCTGTCATCAGGAAAGTCTCCATGCCATATAGTAGCATACTCAGGACAATCGCATGGTATCTAACCTTGAATTGGGTGCGGAGACCTCTGTTTGACCAGATGTTGTCCATTCTTCCAAAAGTGGTGTTTGCTTTGCCTAATCTCATCTGTATATCTTTATTACAACCACCTTCAATTGTCATCACAGTCCCTAGATAGCAGAACTCTTCTACCTGTTTGATATCTTTTTCATCTACAGTCACCTTTGCATCTCTTGTCCAGTTTCCTACCTTTGCTTCCAATCCGATTTTTGCTGCTTCCTGTTCTAGCTCTGATGTGAGTACAATCATTCTGTTCCAGGTCATACTTAGCAAAGCAATATCATTGGCAAAGTCAAGGGTCATGTAACTCATCTCCCATTTTACACCATTCACAATGCCTTTTTGTGTCTGCTTCATTACCCAGCCTATTGCTAATGCAAAGAACGTTGGTGATAACACGCACCCTTGTCTAACACCAGTCACAATATCAAGCCCCTCACCTAGGCCTTTATTCAATCTTACTGTGCCCCTACTTCTATCATATAAACTCCATTATGTTAATTAGCTTGTCTGGTATCCCATAGCTTCTAGCAGTATTCCACAAGGTATCTCTACAGACACTATCAAGCACTTTCTTAAAATCAGTAAAGTTGATTAAGGTGGGTTTTTGACAAACAGTGAATTTTGATGATCTGTCAAAGAGTGAATATCCGGTCACGACTTGATCTACCTGCATGGAACCCAGCCAGTTCTTATGGAGTATTTCATCCACTGCTTTCTTTATTTTATTCAGCATAACAGCAGCCACTGCTGTGCTTGGGATTGATAGAAATACAATACCTCCCCAATCTGTGCACTGAGTAAGATCACCCTTTGTTGGCAATGCCACGATGATACCATCTTTCCAGTCTTGTGCCACTTGTTCTTTCACCCACATTTTGTTACAGAGTTTTGTTAGTTACTCAGTCAGAATTTTGCCTCCTGCTTTTAGAACCCCTGCTTGAATTCTTTCAACTCCAAGGGTTTTGATAGCTGCTTTTACTTCATTGAGTGTTATTGGTTCCTCTTCCATTTCTAACTTAGCACAGGTATTTCTCTCAAACCTGTGTATGTGCTGGACAGTTTAATATGGAATGAAAATGTCCTTTCCTTCATCTGACATGTTCTTAATGCGTATTCAACATCTGTCCATTAGAGTCCCTGATGGGCATCACCTGTGCCTGACTGAGAAATCTTTAATTATTTTGTAGAGCTGCTTGAAATCTCCCCTCTGTGCCAGTGTTATGGGAATTAATTCACCGATTGAAGTTTTGCAACAAAACTACAGAATAAACAAGTTATTTAGCTCCACACTGGATGCAGCTTATTTGCTGTATTTATCAGGCACTCTGACAACTTCAACTGGGACATGGTTTAGCTAATCTGTTCTTTATGAAATCATTAATACCACTTTGTAAAGAACCTAGAGGGGACATTTTTAAAGCTGCCTTATGAAAACTTTGGGCAAGAAGACAGCAAAACATTTTTCCGTTTTATACTGCGAAGCTGTGTTTGTACCATGATCATGTGATGTGAACAAGATAATACAAAAAGAGAGGTACCTTCTGGGTACTATAATAATTTATGATAAAGCACATGATAAAAGCAGGGTAATGAAAGCATAAGGTGCCTTATTTGTAAAATAACAGGTTTTGAATATTTAGTTAATGAGCCATTTTGACTGGCTGAGCATTATCGGGTTCATTGCAGGGTATTTTTTGAGGAGCTAAAGGGTTGTTGGATGAGAACATGTTACTATTTTAAATAAATGGGAGCCAACAAGATATATTAATTTCAACATCCAAATTCCTCCCCAAAAGCTTTAATTTAGTTAAAGTTGTTCCAAAGCATGTCCTATCAATATCTTTACCAGCCACAATTCACAAGCCTCATCTAAACACACTTGTAGACTCGTCAGCTCCACAGAGAATTCCTTTTCAATTCCAACATATAAATACAGTTCTCATAATTACACTCACATGACATTAATTGACCTCTGGAAGATGCAGACTTTTTACTAACCGATCTACTTTTACTTTTAAAGTGTAATATGATGATGGTGTGGGAAAGCACATGAATTAAGGTTGATGAGGATGTTCATGTTGCCTGAACTGGTAACTGCATTGATAAAACGCATTTGAGCATCTTTTACTTGGTTAAAAAATTGGGGGGGGGGGATTTTCCTCTCTCCTGTCCTTTATAACATGCTTTTGTTATGTTATGACAAAACATAACAGTCTTTTGTTCTCTGTAGTTTACTTCTTTATCCCCTATATTTCTACATTCACCAGTCTACACCCTTCTTCCTATCACCACTTCCACACCTCTCCTTCCAGCCCACAGGTTACTAAAGTCTCCTTGCCCCAGTGATTCCTTTCACCCTTCCTTCATTCCTTCACTCCGCTCCCTTGACTGCCTCAATATTTTGCTTTGCTTCCTCTTTCCTGTTCACCATTCCACTTTTAAATGTTGATATCAACATGATGATGAGATCATGAAATGTTTTTATCAACATTTAAAATGGAACAAGATGGAGGCAGACAGGGGGAAATGACTAAGGAAGCCACTGTAGGTAGTGGGACTGCAGAGGCAGGCTTGTTAACAGTGCTATCCACTAACTCTGTGGCTTTGCTGCCCACCCTTCCGCAACCCTGCTGGTTAGCCCACAAATGTATGCCTCCACCTAGCCTTCCAGGGTCCGGCTAAGGTCCATCAGCAAGGTCATTGTCCAACAATCCTAGTAAGGTTGGTCAGAGTGAGCTCTATCTGATGAGCTGAGCTATACGAGGCTAGACAGATGGAGAACATGCTTCCTATGTATTGGAGTGACAGACTCCATTCGTTAGGCAACTTTGTCTCCATGTCCCCTGTTAAAGTCTGAGACATAGCGGAAAGGGATGCCTTGCCATGAAAGTCACCTGACACGTAGCAAGCCGCATAGAGAAACGGCTAGAGCACCAGGGAGGTAGGATGTATAAAGGCTGGGGTGCCAGGCTAGGCAGCAGAGGTACAAAGACAACACTGAAAAATTGAAGTTGTCCTAAAAGATCCCATGCTCCATCAGCTTCCATGAGAAAAACAAATGAAACAGTGATAACAAAGATGCATCTAACAGGCTGCTTTTTAAATATTTTTCTCCACAAAAATGCTCTCTTGTTGTGCCCTGCACCATATAGCATTGTGTAAAAATTCCAACTTCATTAATGCTGCCATTGTGAAGGTGAAGGAGTCAAAAAAAAACTGTAAAAATTTCAGAGCAGAATGCTTTTTTAATTTCTTTCAATGCAAAAAAGAAAACAAAAAACACGAGCATTGGTTAGATTCTGGTAATGAGCTAGAAAATGCAAGTTGTGCTCCTAATGGAAATGGTGTCCTTTTGGGAATGATCAGTATGAGATTTCATTTTTATATAAGGGATTTAAACCATGCTTTGAGTGCAGAACACAAGGCAACCTTAAATATAGAGCTGCTAGATTGCCTCTGTAATAGGTTTCATTTCAGGCTTTGTTGTAGGGTTTTT
This sequence comes from Trachemys scripta elegans, assembly GCF_013100865.1. Lineage (NCBI taxonomy): Eukaryota > Metazoa > Chordata > Testudines > Emydidae > Trachemys > Trachemys scripta. The sequence goes on from NC_048298.1 coordinate 236,625,373, forward strand.
TTTATGGAGCCCTGAGGGAATTTCTGTTTGTATTATAGGATGTTCTATTTGCCGTTCTGGTACGATATATCTAGTCAACTTTGCCGTCCTTTCTCTCTGAACATGTCATGCAGCACCTTGCAATAAGATTGCCTATTTAATTTATACTGAAAGATTTTTCCATTAGCTTTTCCTGCATTAATCAGGTGCCAAATCCTGTAATCTTTCTTACTACTTACTTCAGTGGGAGTTTGCCTTTGTGAGAGGGTTAAGGCTTCATATTTAGTGTAGTGGGATCTCAAAGCCACGTTACATGCTTGTTTATAGAGTATTGCAGCTATTGGTTGAAATCCGCTCTTTAGACCAAATTCTGCTCTAAGATATGTCTACAAACCCCATTAATTTCAAAAGGAGTTGCACATAGATAGTAGAGGGTAGAATTTGGTCCTTAGAAAACATTTCTTCAGGATTTCATGATAATTTCTGATTGGTCATGGTGAAGAGATAGAAAAGGAAGAGGAGAGACAGACTTTCAAGATACTATACACAGAGTATATAATAGTTGACTAGATTTGTGCTCATTAGAGGGCATTAGCCATTCAGCATTGTCTCAGAGGATAAGGTTGGTTATAAGATACAGAAGATACAGGGCCAAATTGTACTGTCAGTTACTGTGCATCCATCCCACCCTATCAAAATTAATACACGGGTATAACTGAAAACAGAATTTGACCCAGCGTGCCTACATTGCGTTGATAGTATAGCTCATTAAAGAATCTGGAAAGCTACTGGTTATGGGCAACAGTATAGACTTTATACTGACATGAATTAGCAGTTGGCTCATGTTACCCATGAATTCTTTAAGCAGTGATACTTGTGAATTCATTGTCAGAAATCTAGTCTGACCTTGAAAACCACATGTTGTAAAATAGAACTACACGTAGTTTGAGAATACTTTGCTTTAAAAAATACATTACTAGCAAAGAGAGATCTTTGAATGTATAAATATTGATAGATACAGTACTGCGGGCCTGGATGATAGGCTGGATGGGATTTAGATGAGCAGAAAGAGTGATGCCATTTATGAAATTGCCATGCCTATACTTATCGCATCCTTATTTTCAGGTTTTTAAAGTTCACAGCACAAACATCTGCGTTATAAAACTTAAATCTTGTTTTGGTAAAGCAGCAGATTCCAAACATCTCTACATTTCAGGTAATGAAATGCCAGGCTTACACACATTTTCAGTTCCAGGAATTTCAGTTCTAGAGCCATGGATGCCATTGTCACACAAACAGAAGTTTGAAAGGCTTTTGAGTCCCGAAATGTATAAACAAGGGCCTTTTAAAGAAAAATACAGTTGAGCCTGCTTGTGGTATAAACTGCAAAATAACCTTTGTTCTGCTCGAATGTAAACTATTCTTCCATTCGCTCATTGTTGAAGAAAATTAAAAATGCTCATTCCATCACCAGTTTTGTGAACAGACTGTTATACCCCTTCTTTGCACAGACTGACCCACCAGTTATGCTGTAGCTATTAACTTACATTTTTGTCCCAAACTACTCAGTGTCTTTCATATTGAATCCCCCTCCTAAGTACCTAACTCACTTGTGAAAATGGGACTTAGGATCCAAAGCCACTTGGGTGCTTTTGAAAATTTTACCCCTTATGCTTACTTATCCACTCCTTGATAGTGCCCCCTCCCCCAGGTGCTAGCTACCCCAAAATGGGGTTAGGAGAAGGCAGTCATTGTATCTCCCTTTGCGCCAGCCAGCAGAGCTGTGCAGAGGTCAGTCAAGAACACAGCAGTGAATATGTGTGACACTTCCTGGGGGTACCCAGGGTTGTGAGGCACCTTAGCATGGGGAAGCCTTTTCTGTGCCAGCCATAGGCAACACAAACAGTCCCCTCTAGGCTTCACAGGCCACACTGTCACTCTACAGATTAGCAATAGGCACCCACCCCGCCCCGAGCATCTCCCCGAAGTGTCCAACTTCTGGTCCACTGAACGCTCGCAGTATTCACAGATTTGCTGCTTCCAAAGAAGCAGTACACCCCAGCTTATCAGAAATTCTGCTTAACTCACAGCACTTAGATTTGTTTATAGTGGAATCAAGTTTATTTAGCAAAGCATAGAAATTCAAGTTGTAACAAGTAGAAGTATTGGGAACAAATTGTTACATACAAAATAAAATCATAACAGCATTCTAGCGCCTAGACTTAATTAACAAGATACTCTCATGTCTAATAAATTATTGCTTACTCAAAATCCCTGCAGCGCTGTACAATGGCACAGCCAGTCAGGCAGTGACTTGTCTTTCATGAGACAGACACGCTGTCAGTTTGCCTCCAAAGTGAAGGATCCAACATATATCAGAACAATCCTTTGTCTTTATTCATAAACAGGATATGCCCTGCTGTTCTTTTCATCCTGTAGATTTCCTCTCTCGTAAATTTCAGTCTCTCAACTCACACCTGGGTTTGTATCAAATAGGCATACAGTATGCGGCATACAGTACACAAATAGCCAGGCAGGGACATAGCAGTCCTGTGTGAAAGGAACATTTCCAAGGTATGTCACCTCCAGATGACCTGCCTTAACTCCAAGACTTTAAGAGCATAATTTTAAGTATAGATACATAACTCCTTGCATATTATCTGGACATACATTTCAAAATGTTTATGATGGCCAGTGGGCTACTGGCTTTCAGAAGAGACCTCACTTGCCACGCTTTGGTGAACTATTATGCAGATATCTGACCCAGGGGATCCCTCTCCAACCCTGTGCCCTCCCTGTATGCTCTGCCAGTTGGCACTGAGAGTTCCCTGTGCCTGAAGCTCCAGGAGACATTTTATGACTCAGTCCTTAGAACACAGAATAGCTGAGTTTTAATTAAGAAGTTTTATTTTTACTATGATTTATTATTACTTATATAGCACTATAAATGTTCCTGGCACTTTACACTATAGATGAAGCATTATATTAAGTATTCATTCTTCATGGTATTGTTTTTATTGTCAAATTAACTACACTACTTTGGTAGTTGATGTTAAAAGCCCCTTGTACCCTCAAACTATAGTTCCTGAGGCGCTTCCTGGTGACTCACTGAGAGCTGGCTGGTCACATGCTGCTGGCTCACCTCTTTGTTGCTAAATCACATTAAAAGAAGCTAAAAAATATTTTACTTTTCTAATATTAATTCTCCGTGAAAGCAATTGCTATGGTTGTCACAGGGATGTTTTGTGATGATGAATGGGAAGTCAGGTGATCATTGAGTCAGTGACTCTATTAAGATATGATAGACTACAAATACTTTCAAAAGCCCCTGTTTTAAGATGTAACAGTGACTTACATGTGTTGTCTTTCATTCAGAAATGTCCCTAAGCCCTTTTCTGTTTAGTACAGACAGCTGAAAGCAACCCAAATATCCATTTAAAACTACTCCGGGGACAGAGCCCATGTTAGTGTAAATTGTCAGAGCTCCATTGACTTCAATCTTCCCCAGGGAATGTAGGACCCTTGCACCCAGACAAAATTTAAAATTTAGTGAATTACATTCTGCTCCCTAAATTCCCTGGATATATGTTTAAGGCACAGGGCCAGGAGCCAGATTTCTTAGTTCAGTGGCAGATTTCTTACGTGACCTTGGCCTAGTCACATAACCTCTCTGTACCTCATTTTCTGCATCCGTAAAATGGGGCTACCAGAGGAGCAACAATTATTATTCCCATTTTACAGCTGTAGAAAATGAGATAGAGAGAGGTTAAGTGACCAGCCCAAGGTCACATAAGAAGTCTGCAACTGAACCAGGAGTAGCTTTGTATTTAAGGCACTGGCCTGGGACTTGGGGTGATCTGAGTTCAATTTGTGGCTCAACTCATGGACTCACTATGAGTAAATCACTTTGTCCCTGATCTGTTATGTGCATATCAGTGCTATTTTCTCTTCAGTGTTCCACATGAGGGGAACTAAATCTATGGCTTATCCATTTTAGTAATATGAATAGTGTTGCATACAAATTATCCATTTATTTTATTTGAATGAATATATTGCTTTTGAAAGATGCTGGATGGCAGCCACAGTGGCTAAATTCCTGTTTATCTCCCTAAGAGATACCGCATGGGCAGTGATGGTTCTGGGGGGATTATTGCTAGGAGTCAGAGGGTAGGTCAGTTTCTATCTCCATTTATTCCTTTCCCTCTGCTAAGGTTGCCAATTTTGTTGTAACTTTAGATTCTTTGTTATACTGTCTCCTGGAACTGGACTGAGACCACATCCCTCCTCCCCCAGCATTTTATAAGATCTCACATCACCTTTTTCACAAAGGTAACCGAACAGCCATCATTTATGGTTATGACTTTTAGTCCCTGTCAACTCAGGCCTCATTAAAATTGGTGCTCTGGGCAGGAAAGGCTCTGTGTCCAGCATTGATACTCTGAATCATCCTGTTCCCCATCAAAGTTATTTCTAGTATAGATTCTGCCACACAAACCCCTCTCTACTATAGTTGATGCGCTTTGTGCGAAGCTGTTCTGCATGACAGGGTACCATATGCTGAAGAGTGGTCCCGGCTGCCTGTGTAGAGCATCCCACCAATCAGAAGACAGGGCATTACCACAGAATTCGCTCTCACGTGGAGGGAGAGATTTGTGTGATGCTTCTGAGTAATGAGGCACGAAATTAGCATTATAGGGTTTAATTAGTATTAATGTCTTGTACTGGTGGGTTGTGTTTAATTACAATGTATCCATCACATGTGCATACTTTTCATGATTTTGCTTGACTGGATTGATAGGCTGGTGCTTTGGTAGTAATGTTTGGACATGGAGATACTTCATAAAGGAAAAATTAGATAAATGATGGTTCAGTAGGAGAAACAAAAATCCCAGGAATTTATTTTCAGGGGAAAATGACAGTAATATTTCAAAAATTACGACGAGTCATGTTCCATTGTATTTCACGGAGATTGTTTCAGGTGTGCTCTAAAATATTTCAGTATTATTGGTGACTAACAGTGTTCTTACTGGCATGTGACAGGGTGTTCTGGGACTGTTTGGTTCTCTTCATCTCAGCTAGATATACAAGCTACAGCCTTTGGCATTAGTGCAAGAAAGTGGGGGACAGGACCCATCAGTGAGCTGCTGATTGTGTCTCACTGATTCTCTGACCAGCTCTGTCTCTCTAGCTGGACGTTGTCCTCAAGTGAGCATCTGCCATCTGGGAATGGGCAGAGTGGAGCACACTCTGACCTTCCCCCTTTCCAACTCTCAAAATGCCACTTTATCAGAGCTGGAGGGGGGAAGTAGCACAGGAGCTGACTGTGCCTGATCTGTGTCCAGCAGGGATTCTACTGTGCCCTGGGAATCCCCAGCAGAGGAGATGGATGCAGTTTTCACTCTATGCTGCCTTTTCACGGTTCAAGCAGTGTGTGTGTGGGAGGGGGGGAGGGTCTGAGGAAACGGTGAGAGAGTTGCAATACGTCTTCCTGGGTTCTGGGTTTCTGACTATTTTTCGCAATCTGAGATCCTGCTCCTTGATTTTTATTTTATCTTTTATCTTTACTGCTGGCTGCAATTGTCCGTCCTGAACTTCCCATTTTTGTGTTGGTTTGCAGATCTTGCAGTCTGGCCAGTGGTTCTAATGTTACTCCATGTGAGGTGTTGATGATCTCTCCTATCTATGTCACATTAATATACAAAACAGAAAGGTGCTTATTTTTCAGACCAAGATGGAAGTCAGCAAAAGTTGGTTGATCTCTCCCCTGACTTTTCTGCCAGTTTTGGTCACAGTTTACAAGACCGGGTCACAAGATTTCAGCAGTGTTGAACCCAAACCCTAACTATCGTTCAACTTTGCTAGATCAAGCTCCAGATTTGAAATTCCGCCTCCTGAGCACAGTTCTGCTTAACAGTGAAACAGGAGGTTCACATTATCAAAATAATGTATGCTTACAGCGGTGACCAGAAATATCCCAATTTTGTATAGTGATGAAAAATCCCAGTGAAGTTTCAGTCTCTTTAGGAGTTTTTTCTTTTTTTTTTTTTTATTTGTCCAACTGTTGTTGATGATGGATCTGGGAATCATACAACAGTGGAGGACAGGATAAACTATAACTAAATGGATGTAACGTGTCAAAACACTGAACTCATGGCTCATAGTCAAATCTAGGGAACCAATCGGAGGGATTATTTATGCATCTCCCATTCTGAGAATTTGCCCATTTACTTTGCGAATGGAAGGAGATGTTTATGTACATCAGAGTATGTGTGTATTTTCTGGCAAATACTTGTTAGTAAAACCACATTAAGGGGCGTGGCATGCTCTGTTTGCTATGTCCAATAAAACTGGCTGCATCATAAACTGTTTATTTCCACTTCCCAAACAATGTGAATTTATTTATGAAACGAAAGCATGTTTTGTATGAACCTGCATTTCATTAGTAGGATAAGTGCAGAATAGATGTTACTTGTAGTGACCTCGTTTGCTGCTCACTGGAGCCGATAACCTTTGACATGTCTTCCAGTCTTGCATTACTTTGAAGCATATTGACAGAACATTTCTGTACTTTAGCTTTTCAGAATTTAAGACCTATGAGAAGTATGCAATTCTTGCAGTACAAAGCTTTCCACCAAGAGGATTATTGGAAACAAACTCTTTTTTTCTTTTGCTCTTTGGGGTCTGTAATGAAAAATCCTCCAGTATTCTCATTTAATTGCTTCGTGGTTGTTTTCTGTCAATTTGCCAGCAGGTTCCTGCTTAACGGCTGCTGTTTGACTTTGCTGAAACATAAATGCAGAATTATTGAGTTGCCAACATATCATTAAGTCATCTGTAAAGAGTTTCTCAGTGTATTAATGCTCCAGGCTTTTGTGTCAATATTGATTGATTAAAATGGAAAAGAAATCTTGGGCAGAATTCAGCATTGTACGAAAGTATTTTTTGGCAGAAGAAAAGGTTGGATATTGATGTTGGCTATGATTCCTCAACTCCACCTCTTAAAAAACAAAAACAAACAAAACAAAGCCTCTTGAACTTGAGTACCAGTGTTCTTAGCTGAATTCTAGTTAGCCTAAGAAATGCAAGGAGAAATCAATGTGGCTAATCAATTTCTTAGTACATAGTCAGATATAGAGGCTGTTTGATTGTGAAACTACACTTGTGAGTGACTATGGCCTGTTCTACACTACAGAGTTAAGTCGAGGTAAGGCAGCTTACTTTGACCAAATTATGTCAGCCTTGCTCCTGCTGATGTAGGTGCCCTACTACACCAACATAATAACTACACCTCCGTGAGAGGTGTCGGGTTTATGTCGGTGTAGTTAGGGCAGCACAGTGTCTGTGTAGACGCTGTGGGTTACTTACATGGGCTGTTGGCTGTCATTCTTGTCAGTTTCGCAGCTCTAGCATGGAGTTGTGAAATTAACAAGAAAGCCAGGCAGTCACCTGGGCTCCCCACTCGGAGCCGGGCTGTGCCTTCCCCACTCCTGGTCGTGCCATGCCCACCTGGCTCCCCACGGGCTTTTGCCTAGGCTCCCGATTCCCCACAGGGAGCCCGGCTGCTGCCCAGAGGCTCCCAGCTCCCCAGGAGCCTGGGCTCTCAGCCCCCAACACTGCCCCTCTTTAGTCAGTGGAAGTGCTCCTGGTGAGGACGCGCAGCATCGACAGAAGGAGGGTGGTGTGGACATGAACCACCGCAGTATTACTAACATAGGTTGGTTTAAGTTTCTAATGTAGACATGCCTTAGGTCTCAGTGTGCTGGGGGCAGGGGGAGGGGAAAAACAGCAGTTCTATCCAAGCTGGAGAGAATGGGTGGTTGAGGTGATGTGTGTGAGGAGAAAAGAGTGAGGGTCAAAGTAAGGGAGGAGCCAGAGAGTGGGGCGGCTCCTCCTCCTCTCTCTGGTTTGGATAAGCAGCGCTCCTCTACAGCTCTCCTCCTTTGGCTGATGTGGTGTGAGGTCCCTCTGCTGTTTTAATCTACTTCAATCTCTGGGAAGCAGTATAGAGTTAAAGGGGGAAAAGCAAAAAAAAAAAAAAAAAACAAGGTAGATTTAGAGCAGGAAGGAAGATTATTTTTGTTAAAGGTACTGGAGTTGCAGGTATAGCATAGTATAGGGCTTGGGCCTGAGAGAAAAGAATAAAGGGGATGCAAAGGAGTAAACGGTGTTTGTTTGTTTTTTCTCATTGCACCCTTGCTTGATCTTTATTCTGGAAGAGTGGAAGGTGGTGGTGTGGGGGAGAAAAGATGTGGAGGAAGAAGAGGGTAGTGGTTGAGAAGGGAGTGTTTAATTTCTCCCTACCCCTCCAGCTACTAAAATACTGCTATGCATATCTTTCTGGCTCCCTCCAAAATCATTCTCTGCCACAGGTTCCCTGGGTTTTCATTTTGACAGCATGTCACAGCCTGCTTTAAATTAGAGAATTCTGTAGGAAAGACCATCTGTGCCTATTGAAGATGATAAAATATGACTAAAAGCATTGTATGGAACATAAAGTGAGTGTAAATGGAATAAGCGTGTGGAGCTAGTATGCCAAGAGAGAATGGGAACAGTATATTTTTAGGCAGAACTTTAAAGGATTACAATTATGAATTAGACTGTAAATTTGGCTGACAACACTGTCCTACAGAGCCAACAGAATGAGGAGGAGTCAAGTGGGAGAATGGCAAGTAATAAGGTCAGCAATAGATTGTACAAAGGTTTGAAAACCAACTGGTAAAGCTTGAAACTATCTGTAAGAGTGTGCTATGTTTTGTTGGGAGGGAGGTGTCTCATGATAATTAGCACACACAATTGGTGTGGGTTTTGCTGCTATTTTTGTAATTCAGAGAGATAAAATCGAAACAAAATAGAAGTTCATTCTTCCAACCTACTAAAACCTTTCTAAATTTGATGGGTTACTCAACATACAGACCAATGAAAACAACTGCTGCTGCCACCACAATCAGAAAAAGCCCAGTCAGGTTACTTGGTTGGAACTTGAATTAATTTCATGAATATGATCAGTGAGAGTTTGTCTGGGGTCTCCTGACTACTGAGCTCCGCTACTATAATTACTTGAAGAATCCTAAAAAGGAGAATTTTCAATTTTTTTCTCAGTTATGCTTTTAAAGTTCTCTCTAAAGCACCCCCACCCCCGACCCACTGTAAAATGTAGTTCATCTGAAAAGTGACTCTGTTAGAGTGGGAGCATCAAGCTTCATGTTTGCGTCTCTGTCTAGATCTCTGAGTCTATATCATATAAGATGCGTTTACCGGTAAAGAGGTGTTTTTTTCTACCTGCAATTCTGAAAACTCAATCTGGGATCTTTAAGTCGAACTGGGGACTTTCAGACTCACAGGGTCTGTCAATTTTTTATCAGAACTGTTTTTCCGTGGAAAATTGGGCTTTTGATTAAACAATGTTTTCCACAAAAAGTGGCTGCTTTCTGAAAAAAATAGTTTACTTTTCATCAAAAAAACATAGCTGAAAACAAAACAAAAAAATTCAGATGAAAACTTTAAAATATAGTTTTGGAAAGGATTCTTCATTGCCTAATGAGGGTTGTAGCTAAGATGCGTCATGTATGCAGTACTGTGTCCAGTTCTGGGTGCCACGCTTTAGGAAAGATGTGGACAAATTGGAGAGATTCCAGAGGAAAGCAGCAAAAATTATAAAAGGTTTAGAAAACCTGCGAGAAAAGGTTAAAAAACTAGGCATGTTTATTCTTGAGAAAAGAAAACTAAAGAGGGATGTAGTAACAGTTTTCAAATATATGAATGGCTACTATAAAAGGATAGTGATCAATTGCGCTCCAGGTCCACTGAAAGTAGGACAAGAAGAAATGGGTTTAATATGCAGCAAGAGAGATGTAAGTTAAGTAGGGCTGTCGATTAATTGCAGTTAACGCACGTGATTAACTCAAAAAAATTAATCACAATTAAAAAAATTAATTGTCATTAATCACACTGTTAAGCAATAGAATACCAATTGAAATTTATTAAGTATTTTTGATGTTTTTCTACATTTTCAAATAATTTCATATAACTTAATAAACAATTCTGCCAATAATTCATGAGCCAGGATACAATCCAGTTTCCTTTCCCTTAACTCTATTGGCATTGCACTTCTATCATAATGAAAAAGTAGTTAAAAAAAAAAATTGGCCAGAGAAGTAAGGAATCTGATCTGATCCTGGGTACCTCCATCTTCATGTAATCACTTTTCTGAGCATAGTCATGCTATAACTGGATCCGTAATGGTTCGTGTGTAGTGAATACTTGACAAGGCGTTTATTTTATATTTGAGAAATTGTCTTCCATAGGCAGAGTACTAGAGTCATAAATCTTACTTTCTCTCTTGTCTCAGTGCTACTATCAGAGTCTATAACCTTCTCTTCAGCAAAGCATGGGATTGTTTTTCTAGAATGAAATAGGCGACACTATACATGCAGTGCCCCAGTATATAACACCAGCAAGTTCTTTAATCTTTAAAATGCTTAGATGGGCAGTGCCTCAGTGTTACTGGACATCACCATAGCAGCAGAGATAAGTGTGTCGGGAACAGTATGACTAACTCACCATAGGATGATGCCATAGAATAAGCCGTTCTTGGGAGATTGGGTTATGTAGCAGTGTTATGTGGCCATTAACTTTTCTGTTTCCTGATATTATGTTTTTCATTACGTTTGAAAGCTTTCTTCCATTCTGTTTGTCTTGGACAAAGGATTAAGGAGATGTCACCTAGAACCAAAAAAGTGTGGGAAATTTGCAATGATACATTAGATAGTTTGTGTTATGAGGCAATGAAATTAAATCCCTACCCATACAACAGGGATAGTGCTACAGTATGTGCGATGGGCTCCATCACTATAATTCAGACAGTGGAATCCATTACACACACGTTCCAAAATCAAGACAACACCTGAGTGCCTAATCCCTTTGCAAATAAAATAATGAAATTAATATTGGTGTACAGAGATGACTATGGGATCTGACTTTTGATATGAGTACAATATCTGAATGATGTAGTGTTCATGAAAAATCGCTTCCTACTTTGTCCAGAATATAGACGTTCCATACGGAGGTATGGGGCACTATACATTACAGGCAGATGTTCTTGCTCAGCCCACAGAAAGATTTGATTGTAAGAACATAGGAACTGCCATACCAGAACAGACCAATGGTACATCTAATTCAGTATCCTGTGTCTAAAAGTGGGCTGTGCCAGATGCTTCAGAGGAAGGCATAAAAGCTCCATAGTGCATCTATTGTTCCTGTACTATAACTTGGGGAGGAATTTCTTCTTGATCATCCCACCCCCTCACATTGGAAGCATCATAATTAATAGCTCTTGCAATTTTACCCTAGCTAGTGTAACTGCAGATGCTATTCTTATTCCTATAAACATCTACCAGGGGTAGGCAACCTATGATTTTCAGTGGCACTCACGCTGCCCGGGTCCTGGCCACCGGTCCGGGGGGCTCTGCATTTTAATTTAATTTTAAAAAAAGCTTCTTAAACATTTAAAAAAATCTTATTTACTTTACATACAACAATAGTTTAGTTATATATTATAGACTTATAGAAAGAGACCTTCTAAAAACATTAAAATATATTACTGGCACGCGAAACCTTAGAGTGAATAAATGAAGACTCAACACACCACTTCTGAAAGGTTGCTGACCCCTAATCTAATCCCTTATTCAGAAAAAACACCACCCAGAAGTCAAGGAATCATTAACATCCTGTAAAATGTCTGAGTTTTTAAAATACGTTGCTTTTTATACCCTTCCCACCAGTCACCTGTCCTAGCTGACAGCCACTGTAAAGAAAGAAAAAAAAAAACAATATCCATGCATACACAAACAATACAAAATCCTGTAACATTTATAAATAATTTATAAATAAACTAGTAACAACCATAATGTCACTACATTGTGGAACAAAGGGCCAAATCATTCCTAAAAGGTACTGACCTGCATTGATGGTAGGAAGGCAATTTTTCACCACCGCCGCAGGAGCTGTGCGAAGGATTTGCATAATCCCTCATAGGGCTGCGAGGCATCATAGAATGTCAGGGTTGGAAGAGACCTCAGGAGGTCATCAAGTCCAGCCCCCTGCCTTCACTAGCAGGACCAAGTGCTGATTTTGCCCCAGATCCCTCAGTGGTCCCCTCAAGGATTGAACTCACAATGCTGGGTTTAGTAGACCAATGCTCAAACCACTGAGCTATCCATTCCCCCATGCACCCTTTAGGATGTGAAGTATTTCGATTCTTGCACAGCTTGCCAGCTATGCTGGCGAGTGAGAGGGCAATGGGGTACATTGCCATGCCCCCTGTAGGGTGTGTCTTACCCCAAAGGGACCCAGGGGAAAGGCTCCTTGCACCTCCCTCTGCCCCATGAACTCTCAAAAGAACCAGGCATGATTTGGCCCAAATGGAAATTGGGAGCTGGGTAACCTCCTTAAATTATTTGCTGAACTTCCCTCTGTTCTATTCTTGTCTTTTCAGTTACAACTTCCGAAATCATCGACAACAAGCCGAGAGTAATGAGAAAGCAATTGCCTTAATTACAGACTCAATTCTGATCCTATTTAAGTCTATAGGAATTTTGCCATGAACTTCAGTAGGCGCGGGAGCAGGCCCTAGCAGAGTACAGCTCCCTCTTGGATCATTTCTATTATATATAATTGGAGTTGGCACTTACCTATCTATATAGAGAGAAATATTAGAGAGAGAGTGGCAACTCTGAGCCACAAGACCTCTAAAATGTTTTGGGAAACAGTCTGAAAAATGTTATAGTTCTGTAAGTTATAGTGAAGGTTGCATATCAGTTATGAGGGGATGAACCTAATACATTCTTCCTATTCTAAAAATATTTTCCCTACTGACACTAACTCAGAGACAGCAGAATCTTTAAACTTAAAATTATGTATGTACATACAGTAGTCCTTAGTGAATACCATGCAATTTGAGCAGTTTGAAAGGATTAAGAGGATTTGGACTTGTTCTAACAAACTAAGTCAAAAAGTTTCAATTTAATATCTTTAAATTCATAACTTGTAAGCTACTGAACCAATTTCCTTCAAACTTGATTTGTTTTGTAGATCTCATTTTGACTAAAAATCAAACCAAGCCTGAAGACTGTATGTACAGTATTTATCTTATTGCATGTACACTTTTATAAGAAATTCCAGTTTATGCATTATATAGTGTATGAATTAGCAAATAAATATAATCATATAATTCAATAGTAGTTTGCAGCCTAAGTACAATGCATCAGCGTTATAGTGAACTTTCACCTTAACTCTGCCATTTCCTGACATTTAAATGTTTCATTTGTCAACATTAATATTGTACTAATGTTGATTTTTTTGCATGAAATTTAGACTATGTTGTATTGCAATACATTGGAGTCACCATGGTAGATCTGTTGCTGATAATCATTTAGCTACTAGTAGTTGGGAAATTTAAGGAAGAGTTGGTGCATATTATAAGTTCATTTAAAATTATTGTCTGTTGTGTTTTCTTCAGAGTATTTCTCAACTGCCCTATGGTAAAGCTCTCTACACCTATGAGGGAAAAGAACCTGGTGACCTCAAGTTTTCCAAAGGGGACATTATCATACTACGCCGAAAGGTGGATGAGAATTGGTATCATGGAGAGCTCAATGGAAACCATGGCTTCTTTCCAGCCAGCTACATCCAGTGTATCAAGCCCCTTCCACAAGCTCCGCCTCAGGGCAAAGCACTTTACGATTTTGAAATAAAGGATAAAGACCAAGACAAGGACTGTTTAACCTTCACCAAGGTAAAGTAAAAAGCTGTTTCTCGTTTCCTTACTCACTACCGGTGGGTGTAGTTCAAGAGGTGTTTGTTTTGCTGCATCTGGCAGTCTGCTCCATTATGAGTAAAATACTCTGCCATGTACAGCACTTGATAACTTAGAACATCTTTTTATTTAAGATGCAATTTTAAGAGATTTCATTTCAAATGGATACTGTAGTTTTAATAACCCTGCACTTCCACATGTACAGTAGTTTTGCTAAAATGCTGTAATTTTGGCAGAGCTAGGTTCAGGAGCAAAAGGGACCCTTTCTTTCTTTCTTTCTTTCTTTGATCAGTGACGTTCTCGTGCATGATAGTTAAGGGCCATGAGCTCAGATACATTGAAAGGAGAGGTGAATTTCCAAATTAATTGGGAGCCCAATCATGGTAGATACTCAGGGACATCAACTTCTTCTGACTTCTAAATGCTCCTTTCTGCTGAGGCAGAGCTCACTCAGGTGAGATACTGCCCACCCTCTTAACTACCACCAAAGACAGGGAGGTCTGCAGGAGCTGAGGGCACAATGGGTATGTCTACACTGCAATTAAAAATCTGTGGCTGACCCAGGCCAGCTTACTGGGGTTAAAGGGCTGTTTAATTGCTTGATAGACATTCAGATTTGGGCTGGAGATCAGGCTCAAGGGCTCTGTGAGTTGGGAGGTCCCAGAGCGTGGGCTGCAGCCCAAGCCCGAACATCTACGCTGTAATTAAACAGTCCTTTAGCCTGGGCCCCACGAGCCTGAGCCAGCTGTAACAGGCCAGCCAGGATGTCTAATTGCAGTGTAGACATATCCTTAGCAGCCAATGGGAAGCCCGTAGAATTCAAGCCCTCATTTTGGAATGACATTTGTGCCAAGCCTATCAGAAAGCTGCTGACTCTGTCCACAGGATAGTGCACTGATATTACGCATGTGAGAAGTGTGGTTTTTAAAAAAGAAGGCAAAATCTACAACTGGAGCTGGTCAAAAAATTTCTAAAAGAACATTTTTCCAATAGAAAATGTCATTTCAATTACAGTAACTCCTCACTTAACGTTGTAGTTATGGTCCTGAAAAATGCTACTTTAAGCAAAATGATGTTAAGCAAATCCAATTTCCCCATAAGAATTAATGTAAATAGGGGAGGTTATGTTCCAGGGCGGAAATTTTCACCAGACAAAAGACATTATATACATATACAGTATAAGTTTTAAATAATTTTAAACAAATAGTTTAATACTGTACTCACCAATGATGATTGTGAAGCTTGGTTGAGGCAGGGGCATAGCGGGGTTGGGGCGTGGTGGCTTGCCCCACTCCACCAGCCTGGCATTCCAGCCAGGGATCAGGGTCAGAGTGCGGGGGCTTGCCCCATTCTGCCCAACCAGCATTCCTGCCGGGGAGCAGGGTTGGAGGCTTACCCACTCCTGAAATGTCGGGCGGGCAGAGCGGGGCAAGCCAAACAACCTTATAATGGAACATTGTGCGACTTTAAACGAGTATGTTCTCTAATAGATCAGCAACCTAATAACGAAACAATGTTAACCGGGATGACTTTAAGTGAGGAATTACTGTAAAGGGAAATATTCTGTGGGAACGTGTCCATTTCAACTAAATTTTGTTTTGAAAAAAAATTGAAATGAACTGTTTTGATAAGATCCTTATTGGAATGAAACATTTGTTTTTCAGTTTGAGACGTCTTTTATATTTGTTACTTTATTTTGTGTTATATTTGATATTGTATTTTTAAATTTATTTTATGTTACATTTTTTTCATGTATTATATTTTTATAATATACCAATTGTCAAAGCATTTGCCAGTTATGACACCAATCACCAATTTTATATTATATTGTGATACTATATTATGATTGTAAAAATATTATTAAATGCTAATTTTAAAATAATATAAAAGAATTAAAAAAGAATAAAAAGCTCACTTAATTTAGGTAACTTTGTTAGCTTGACAAATGGCTATTGCCTCTTCTACTAAACCACTCAGGAGCTGTTAGTTCCTTGTTCCGTTCTGTATACCTGATGCTCTATAGAACGTGATCTCTTGCTGACTGCTTTAATGCTCCTTATAAAATCTTCTCAGATAAATGAACAGGTCCTAATCCCCTGTAATACACATTCACAGTCTTGAGTGTCCAGTGTCATTTACACATGCAATTTTTTTCTCCTGAATAAGTTTATAACTGCGTTCTCAATCATCATGTTGCCATCTCCCTTCATTCTTTTACTCTTTACCTGTAGCTGCTTTGTTTTGTCTAAGGAATTTCCTTTCTACCACTGTTTTATCCTTTAGATTCTTCACCTTATAATTATTTTTATGTCTTGTCTATTGTTCTCTCTGACAATGAATAATCTATTTTTCATCTCAGGACTTTGCTCTTATCTTCATTTCATCAGCTTTTTCAATGCTAATTTTAGCTTTCAACTTGCTGATGAAACTTCCTGTTTAGTCAGTTTTTAGAGCCTATGTGGCTATCCTCTCTTCATGGTATGAGCACCGCCTTGCCATAGATAGGATTTTAGAGGACAAGGTGGGTGAGGTAACATCTTTTATTGAACTAACTTCTGACATTTGGAGTTGTATGTAATGGTCAGAGGGTTATAGATGGCAAGACCTTTGGGGATGATGTTTCGTTTCTTGTATTTGCTCAGGAAGTAAATGTTGCTGTTAAGTTTTGCTTCCTTTTTCATGCTATGGAGTTTCCATTTCAGGTGGCAAAATTCAATATCTTCCATTGTTGTATGCTGCAGTGTTGTTGTAGCCGTGTCATTCCCAGGATATTAGAGACAGACAAAGTGGGTGAGAAGTTGGTCCAATAAAAGGTATTACCTCACCCCCCCCTTGTCTCTCTAATATCCTGGGACCAGCATGGCTACAACAACAGTGCATAGATATGATTTGTCAGTCAGGAAATCTTAGCCTTGTTCTTCATTTCACCATTTGTGATTCTCTGTTTGTGTTCTGGAGATCCTGGATCTGATTCCGACCTCATTTACACGGTTATGTTTCTGTTTAAGTCAGTGGAGTTACACCAGCACATAACTAGTGTAAACAAGATCAGAGTCAGACCCCATGTTTCTGACAAAAAAGATGTTTGTAATCATCAGACTCATTTAAACTGCCATGGGATGTTTAGAGTTAGGTTTCTCTAGTAAATGTAAAAGGAGGAATAATCCTGTATTGGCAGGGAAGTGGACTTAGGGCTTGTCTTCACTACCACGTTACACTGGCACTGCTGCATCGATGCAGCTGCGCCAAGGTAGCGCGTCTGGTGAAGACACGCTATATCGACAGGAGAGCACTTTCCCGTCAATGTCATTACTCCACCTCAACGAGAGGCAGAAGCTATGTCAGTGAGAGATCATCTCCCTTCGGCATAGCACGGTGTAGACACCGCTTTAAGTCGATGTAACTTATGTTGTTTAGGGGGGTGTTTTTTTCACATCCCTGAGCAACGTAAGTTACATCGACTTTAGCAGTAGTGTACACAAGCCTTTAGGCAAACCAAATACAGGTCTTTTCCATATCACTGCATTTTATTATTCTTTCATTGGACTTCATGACACTGTCAGTATCTTAAGCCACAGAAACCAGATGCTGTTTTTCTTCTTTCCTGTTTGTGGTGGCACAGTCATAAAGTCTGTTGGAGTAGCTAAGGAGAACAAAGTAGGAGTATTTGGTTTCCTTCTCACTGTCCCCTCCCAAATTTACAATGCCTGCTCCTCCCTCCTACTCTAAATATTAAATACAATTAAATGAATGTATGTCCGTCTCTGATCTTTGTCAGTAACCCCACTGTTAGAGAGGGGACCGTGATGTCCCCTGTGACCTTCCCAGACCCAGCTCTCCAGACTACCCTACAATTAAAAGGAGAGGAATAAATCAATTTTAATAATGTTTTATGTCTGGGCTAAATTATACCCACTGTGGCATGGGTGTAAAAGGTGGGAAGAGATGATGAACCTGTCCTTCCCTATTGGGCTCGCTGCATAATAACCAAACATAATGACCAGTTCTTTCATTCCCTGAGTGCATGGACTACTCTCTTCTAGCCACCTACAAGACCCCACCCCCTTTTCTGAAGGGGAGGGGCTCTGGCTGCTGGAGGCCAATGGAGTTAAACTGGTGTAAAACTAGTATGAGGTTGGCACCGGGCCCTATAAAGAGCTACCCGACTGCTTCTGCATAAATTGCTAATAGAATCCTTCCACGAGCACCTCAGTACGCAATGGGGAGTGCACCAATGGCACCGTCTGTTAGGCTGGTCCAGCATGTTCCTTTCTCTGTGCTCAGTTAACTCTGCTGACCCCTTCAGAAAAGGGGGTTGGGTCTTGTAGGTGGCAGTCAGGGGACAGGTAGGGTCCTAGGGGAGCAGTTAGGGTGGGGGGTTCTCAGGAGGGGGCAGTCAGGGGACAAGAAGCAGGGGGGATTGGGGGTTCTGAGGGGGGCAGTCAGGGGGTGGGAAGTGGGAGGGAGTGGATGGGGCGGGGGTGGGGCTAGGGCAGGGCTCCCCCCCCCAGTGTCCTCTTTTTTTGATTGTGGAAATATGGTAACCCTAGCCAACAAGGAACTAGATTCCGATTTCAGTTACACTAGTGTAAACCTGGAGTCATCCACTTACTTTAGGAGAGTTACTTCAGATTTACACTGAGATCAGAATTTAGTCCAAAGTTTCATTCCTGTGCTGGCTCACCCCCTGTATGTTGCCATGCCACTTTAAGAAAGTACTCCAGGGGCAAATATATTTTAAAACTATAAAGATAAAAGCCATTTCCTGTGTTCTGTTGTAGTGGGGTTTTTTTTAAAATCACAGTGGTCACTTTCATTATTTCTTTCATCTTCCCAGGTGCTCACTCCCAGCCCACAGCAGTGTTTAAAAATTTCTGTGGCAATCTTACCAAGAGCTATCACTTTCAATACCGGTTCATTGCTACAGAGTGACATCCCAGCCCCTTAACATCTCAATTCAAGTGGCGATTCCATTTCTGTGGTGCTGTCACTGTAGTATGTTGCTATTGGGACTTCCTTGCCAGCTGGCAAGTGTAGATGGTAGGCGCAGCAGAGTAGTACGTTGTGCCATTCTGTCATCACTGAAATCTTTCCAGTTGTCTAATTCCAATAAAGTTATCTCCATGGAACAGCAAATGAATCTGCTTTGTATTGGTGCATTAATAGCAGTAAATGACTCTATTAAATAGCAGGCCACAAATTGTGATTGTCATTGGAGACACAATTTTGTGCTATTTTCTCACAAAGGGGTTGATTTTTCAGCAAGCTAAATTGCTTTAAAATGATTTATATTTGATTTTCATTCTGACAAAGTTTATGAAATGGGATTGCAGGTCTTACAATGCTGTGGACAAGGCTGTCAGGTAGTGACTAATACAGAGGCATTTAGCTGACAAGAAACAAAACAAACAAAAAAAAGAAAAGAAAAAAAAAGAAAGGCAAGGCCATATGGTGTCACTGTGGAAATTATAGTAGATTCAGTCAGCTTTTGAAATAACAATTTTTAGACTTGTATTCATTTGTGCTGCCTGGAAATCAATTTAGTGCATGTATAATAGTAGAGTGCAGAAGATTGAATGGCACTCACAAGAGAGCTGTAGACTTTTTGCTGTTCATGGTCCTGTTGGGAACCTTTCTAGGTGTCAATGGGCAGCACTGTAATACAACTAATTTAAGGCAGCAAAATATTAGACATTGAAATCTTTGCCTGTTCAAAACATAAGAAGAATGCTGCTAGCTGTCAAATGCCATGAAACTTTCTGTAAATAAAGAACTTTAACTGACACTTTAGGATTTGTTGCGATCCATGGAATTTCTCAATAACATGCTCAAGGAAATACTATGAGCTGATTTTCAAAGGTTGCACCATGCTTTCCTACAAAAATGGGCAGTATGAGTGCCATTGGATCCCAACATGCGCAATTACCTCATTCGCTCATACACACACAGATTTGACAGCTGCAGTGCAAACCCAATTTAGGCATCAGTCAGTCTTTGAAAATTTGACCATAAAGGTATACAAATCTCCTTGGAAGTATAAAGTCATCACAATTTAGGTTTTATCAAAAGTCTTTGTAGCAGGAATCAAATATAATTTAAAATGTAAGAGTATTTATGGCAGGATCTTGAAACCATCTATTCTTTTAGTTGCCTGATTTTACCTTCCTGATCTACAGATTCTTTGATGGGGTGCTCTGCTCACTGCTAGGATGGCACCTTGTCCTGGTCACTCTGAGAAATAGCTCACCAGATCGATGCCCCTTCCAGTAATTACACTCCACCACTCTCAGCCTGCAGCCCCTCTCTCGCTCTCACCCTCTTTGTGACTCGGCTCTCCAGCCATGTCACTAAGCGGGTTCCCCTTCTGGGGGCAGCGGGGGTGTGTGTGTCTTTCAAAGTCTCTTCTGTCCACGCGGTGTCAGGCAGTCCTCACACTCACTGCCTTGACCCTGTCACTCCCACAGTGACTCAGACAGTTTTCCTGTTCACTGCCCCCCAAGCAGTACCACTCTGCAATGCTTGGTAGGGGAACCCACGCCCACCATCTATTCTGGGTTCCAGGCCAGTGCCCTGTAGTGAATAGTTAAGGTCTGCATCACTACCACCTTACTGCTCAACACACCTCTGGACCCCTTCCTACAGGGCTTCTTCTCCCCCACCTCAGGGAGGGAGACTCTAGGCTTCCTCCTTGCTGCCTCTTCTGCTTCCAATTTCCTGGAAGCCTCTTCCCATATAGGTGAGCTTCCCCTAATTAGGGCTTTCTTCCAGGCTTAATTCTCCCAAATTGCAGCCTAACTGGATGATTGGGCCCAGTTGGCTCAATTCTGCCCTGGGCCCTGTGGCTCTCTCCCTATCTGGCCAGTGAAGCCTAAGCAGCCTACATGGCCCTAAGTGAGGAGCAGGCCAGAAGCTATGATGCAGTGAAGGCAGCCGTCCTAGATTGGGTGGGACTATCCACCGAAAAATACCACCAGCGGTTCCAGGCAGCAAAGTGGACAGGGGGGTTGCCCAGAAATGAATGGACTGGGCCACCCGATGGCTGGGACCTGATGCCCAGACAGTGGGGGAGATTATGGATGTGCTTGTCTTAGAGCAGTTTTTACATGGCTTCCCCGAGAACATAAGGGTTTGGGTGCAAAAGCACCAACCAAGTATGGTAGAGGCAGTGGTGAAATTGACAGAGGAGTACGCAGAGGCAGACTTCCCCAGGAAGAAGGGACACCCCTATAAAGAGGAGGACAGCGGGAGAAGAACCAGGGAACCCCCAACCAGGAAGCGTCCCGAGAAGAAATGGGAGACCAGCCGGGGAGCTCCTTCTGGCAGTGCAGGCAACCCGGACGTAAAAAGGGGAACTGCCCGGACATGGAATGTGGTTTCGCCCACTTCTGTGGGTGGACCAACATGAGAGGGCCAGGGAAAGGGAGGCGGCTGTCCATGATTCCCCTGATGGTGGGGAGGAGACCCCAGCAGGGTCTAGTGGACACAGCCTCAGCCTGCTCCCCCTTAAGGAGGGGGCTAGTAAAGTCCGAGTCGGTGATTCCCGGAGCCAAACTGAGTGTGGAGTGCATCCAGGGGGATAAGAGGCAGTGCCCAATGGCCCAGCTGCCCCTTGAGGACCAGAGCCGGTTCCGCTGGCTCCGGGTAGGGGTAGTAGAGGGCCTGCCGTACCCTGGGGCAGTGGGAACCAACTGGGACCCCTCCCCAAGAGGCAAGGGAGGTCGGGGGAGGAAACCTAAGATGGAAAAGAGGGGATACCCTCCGAGCAAGGGGGAGAGGGTCCCTCAGGTCAATAACCCTAGACAACAGGGGCCGGGCTGGGAAGGACAAAGGCAGGAGGATGTATGCGCCCCAGGGCCCGTCGGGGAGCCAAAAGGCCCGACGGAACTCCCTACCCGGGGACCCCCAGAAGACCAGGCTCAGGACCTGCTTGACGAGTCTGAGAACATGAGGTTCAGGGGCTCACTATGATTGACCCCAAACCCCTGGCGGGGGCAAAGGCAGGGAAGAGTGAAGGGGGACATACCCAGGGTGTGACTGGTGTGAGGACCTCAGGGTGGCAGCAGCGATATGGGGCCACCCAACACCCACACAATGTGGCTTCTGCAGATGGGGGATGGCAGAACCCCTCAAGGAGGACCCAGTGGGTCATGGGAAAGATAGCTGAGGGCTCCCTGGAGGACCCCACCTGGCAGGGGGAGAAGAGGACGCGGATGGGCAAACCTGGTGGTTGGAGAAGGGGTGTGTGTGTGTGTGTGTGTGTGAGACAGGGTGCTGAGCAGGACGGCAGAATCAGCCCCTTGCCATGCCAGCCCCATTTAAGTGAATAAAGTGGAGCTGGCTGGAAAGAACCTGCCCTAATTGGGGAATGAGAGCCAGCTGCCAGCCCCATTAGCCCAGGGCTATATAAGAGGTGAGGAAGTGACAGTGGTGGGACAGAGGAGAGTGAGGGAATGCAGGCAGCCCGTCCACCCACCCACCCACCCACCCTTCCTTCCTTCCTGGGTTAAGACAAAGGAACCCAGAGCTGTGCACGCTGTATAGTGAGAAGGCGGTGGGAGCACAAACTTGTAAATAAAAGTGGTTTCAGAATCCGAGGGTCTCCGAGTGATTTTATTGGAGCCTAGCAGAGGTGGGAGCCAGGAGGGCCAGGTATGCTCTGCTACAGATCCAAACCTGCTGTATCAGCCCCTTGGGGCTGATGGGGTTTGGGGAACAATCTGCAGACTGTTTTAATACATTTTGGGGATTAGTGTGGTGGACACTGGTCCACGATGGACGATGTGTATGCAAATAAGGCTTTAAACCACATTTACACATCCTCCATCTTGGACCAGCTGAGTTGTGCTGTGTGATCTGTGGCCACCTATGAAGATTTGGGCCAGTATGAGCATTTGGCAATGAAACATAGATGCAATCACACACGGTAGTCGCTGTTACAAAGTGAATTGCCATTGTTAACCACACCATTACTACAGTTATTTCCTGTTCAAAGTGTAGGATATAACTGTTTTTTATGCCTATAAGAGAGCAGTATGATTCAACAAGTACAGCATTGGACTGAGAGTCAGAAAACCTGGGTTCTAGTCCTTGTGCTGCCGACTTCCTGCATGCCTTTGGGCAAGTCACTTAATATGTCTGTGCCTCTGTCCACCCTTTGTCTGTCTAGTCTGTTTAGAATGTAAGCTCTTTGGAACAAAGACTACCTCTCACTACGGATATGTCTACACTTGAAGCTGGAGATGTAGATACCAGCTTGAGGAAACATACCTGTGCTAGCCCTGATTGAGTTAGCACCCAAAAAATTGGAGTGTAGCAGGGGCAGCATGAGCTGCCCCTAGTACATACGTATCCGAGATGCTAGGGATGGACTCACGAGATCTAGCTTCTCCCGCTGCTTGCACTGTCATTGATACACTCAATTACGAGTGCACTAGCTTGATCAGAGTTAGCACAGTTATGTCTCTTTGAGATGGAATTTACACTTTTGGCTCCAAGTGTAGAGGGTTTGTGCAGTGCCTAGCACAATTATCTTAGTTGGGTCGTCTGGTTGCTACTGTAATATAGACAGTAATAACTTTACTGGCAAATGCTGACTTTTTCATGCCAATCACTGTACAGCATGCAGGCAGTTACAGGCTGAAGAAATCTTACATATTAATTAGATAATGAATCTAGGGTTATCATAAAGCATTTTCCTCTTTCCATATAAAATCTAACTTTCTATTGTGTGTGGTTCTATTTCTCTGAATTTAGGATGAAATTTTGACTGTTATCAGACGAGTAGATGATAACTGGGCAGAAGGAATGCTGGGAGATAAAATTGGAATTTTCCCTATCCTCTATGTTGAGGTAAGCTCACAATTGTTTGTGCATGCTTTCTGTCATTTTTGTTGTTTATTTAAACACACAGCAGGTCAGAATAACCTTGGCGTTCCTGAAAAGAGGACAAACTATTTTGGAATGGCTGAGAAGAGAAACTGTTTATGGTGTTTTGATATAAGCCACCCAATGAATTTACTTTTATCCTGGTCAATTTAATTTAACCCAGCTGACAGGATGTACGCCTGTGAATTGTCAATGGCTTCCAGTCAAGAGGTTTTGGTTTAATCTCAGTGATACATATGGAAAATAGGAGAGGGTAATCACAATACAAAATGTACTATGCAGCCTGATTTCCAGTCACCTTAGAAGAAGAAGGTGCTGATAACCTCTCTATCCATCTCTCTGCATTCCATTTTCCATGACGTTCCCTGTTTATATTCTCTGCAAACTATTTGGGGCCCTGTTTGTAATAAGAAAGCAAGATAGAAACAATTGAAGTTAGGGTCAGCTGTGTTTGAAAGCATAGCCCTTCACGGGGGACACTACAGATGTTCCCTGCTCTAGTGGGAGCTCTGGTAGCATGACCCTTTGCTACCCTCTCAGGGGATACACTAGGCCCGATCCTTAGCTGATGTAATTCAGAACAGCTCTGTTGATTTCAATGGCATTTCAGTGATTTCTGCTAGGTGAGGATCTGGTCCCAGTGCTCCTGTGGAAAACCAGCCAGCCCAGTCACCTTTGGGGCGGTTAGCAGAGCTATCCAGCAGTTGTTGTGCCCATAGGAGTATACAGATTACAGACAATGCTAATTTATGCATGGGTATCACAAGTGGGGAGGGGCATATGCTGATCAGGGGCTGGCAACAGTCTGGCTCTTAATTTGAAAATATTCCAGACTGGCATGTTGTCTTGGGATCATTATCCCTCAGTATTGCCTGTATGCAACCTGCAACCATGTTTTGGTTAAATGTGTTCCATATTTCAGTTGTACTTGAGGTTTCCCTCGGAGGATTCTAACTCTGTCACAAGCACTTTTCTTAAGTAGTTTTCATTTCAAAATACCAGTTTGCATCTGTTTTCCTCCTCCTCAACTGGTCAAAGGCATCATGTGGTGCAGAAAGCTTCTGTGCATCATACACTTGAGTGACTTGCCTGTAGTATGCTCTGCTGCAACAGGCCTGGTTTATAAGCACTAGTAGCTTCATACTAATATATGGGCCTGATTCTGATTGCAGACTTATACTGGTGCAACTCTATTGACTTCAGTGGAGTTACTCTTCATTTATGTACTGGGTACAAAATTAGACCCATTGTGTGTAGCATTAATGTGATGTCCCCCAGAAACTAGTCCTCCAAATTTCTTAGTTAATTACTTGAGGCAAAACAAAGATAATTAGTGCTGTGTCTGATTATTAACTCCAACATAGATGAATTTTCAGTAAAGCATAAAAATCACATTCTGCACCTGACAAGAACAATAATATTAAAATGAGGATGTGTAATAGCTGTTGTTGAAAAATTGGCTGCTTGATGGAAGCTAATGCTTAGTGATTCTCTCTGCTCAATGTGTAAGATCCAGTCAGTTTGTTATAATTGACTGCTACAATGGGCTTAGCCCAGCTCTCATCCTTCTCTTACCTCTCCCTCATCCCCTTTCTTGATTGTGTCAAAAACATGGCTGACACAACAAACTGTGATCAATGCTCTTCCGGTTTTTCATTGCTGCGTGATACACTAGTAGTTGACATAGATCCAGTTGTTTCATGTAGGTGCTGACTTCCAGATAACCTGCTGAATGGACAGTAACCAATTTGTCAAATGTTGTGTGAGGAAATACTGGTAGTGATACTACAAAAGAAATGTACGTGGAACTGGACACGAAGCAAGATTGTTTTGAATGACGTGCCTCAAAGGATGGGGTGTCACTAATCCCAAAGTATGAATGATACTAAAAGGGAATTTGTGTATATGATTCAGCATAGTGCCAGTTAGCCATAGTTTTTGTTATATACTGAGGGCAATATCAGTTAGTTAACCATTGATCTTTAATAAGTTCAGGCAATTTTCCTTTTTCAGTATTCCCAAATAAGTTGGTTATAGTAGTTAACACGTAACTCCCATAAGCAGTACAAATAATTTCTTTACCTTCCTGATTTTCCTTAACTTTTTATTATTTGTTGTGATTAATTTATTAAGTTTTGCTTGTGTTTGAGTAAACAATTTAGCAATGTCATTCATATTGTAAGCAGTGTACCGTTTCTCAATAGCTAGGCCCTGAATGCCATAAATTATGGGTTTTGAAATTGTTTCCGCTGCCTGCTGCTCAAAAGAGTTGTTTTTTTATTTTTATTTTAATATTACCATTGTTCCAAATAGATATTCCAGATTCAAATAATCCTGAAATGTAACCATAATCCCATTTTAAGTCTCCTGGTTCAAAAATTATCAGACTGCAAAATAGTCTTTTGCCCAGCCATTGAATCTTGCTACCTGTGTATTAGCTCCTTCTCCTTTAAGCATTGTGGCTTCACAATACTGTCTTTTTATCTGTTATATTGGCATGAGGGTGTTAGAGCTGTGCTGGCATGTGTAAGATTGAGGCGACGGAAGAACACAGCATGTCCTGATAGATTTAAACCTGCAGTAATGAAAAATTGAGACAGGAGGGACACCCAGTAATTGGAAGGACAGATCCCACCAGCACACTCAAGAAGTACAAACTCAAAGCTAGAGTTGTTAAGTAGAAATTCTGAATGCAGCAGCAATGCTAGATTTAAACTCCAAAGAAGTAGTGGCTCTGATAAAAGAACCCCATGAATCAATGACTGAGCTGTATAATTATGTTCCTTATTGCAATAACTGTAACATAGCTATACCGTATTGCAAACCAGCAAATTGCAATTGATAACATGTGAGCCCATTATTGCGATGTGTTTTATTGCATGAGGGGCACTAAATGCTGGGATTAAACAATATAAGGATTTTTTTAAATTAATTCCTTACGGCAGTGGTTCCCAAATTTGTTCTGCCTCTTGTGCAGGGAAAGCCCCTGGCGGGCCGGGCCAGTTTGTTTATCTGCCACGTCGCAGGTTCAGCTGATCACGGCTCCCAGTGGCCATGGTTCGCCGCTCCAGGCCAATGGGAGCTGCTGGAAGCGGCGCGGGCCGAGGGACATACTGGCCGTCGCTTTCAGCAGCTCCCATTGGGCTCGAGCAGTGAACCACGGCCACTGGGAGCCGTGATCGGCCGAACCTGCGACGCGGCAGGTAAACAAACCGTCCCGGCCCACCAGGGGCTTTCCCAGCACAAGCGACGGAACAAGTTTGGGAACCACTGCCTTACGGTATTAAAGCAAAGCAGAGTCAAGAGTAACTGGTATCTTGTCCAATATCTGTAGTCAAAAGGATAATAGAAATGGGGGCTACCATTTGGAGTGCTGGGGGTATTCAGGGCTCCACAATATAGATCCAGAGCAGGGGTTGGCAATGTTCGGCACGGGCTCACCAGGGTAAGCACCCTGGCGGGCCGGGCCAGTTTATTTACCTGCTGATGCGGCAGGTTCGGCCGATCGTGGCTCCCACTGGCCGCGGTTCGCCATCCCGGGCCAATGGGGGCAGCGGGAAGCCGCGGCCAGCACATCCCTCGGCCCGCGCCGCTTCCCGCCACCCCCATTGGCCCGGGACGGCGAACTGCGGCGAGTGGGGACCGTGATCGGCCAAACCTGCTGCGTCAGCAGGTAAATAAATTGGCCCGGCCCACTAGGGTGCTTACCTTGGCGAACCGCGTGCCGAACTTTGCCGACCCCTGATCCAGAGTATGCTGCGAACACGCACAACCCAGAGAAAAAAATCTTGTGAGTAAATGTTTGAAAGAAGTTTGGATCAGAAGAAGACATTGAAGAAAATGCAGCCAAATAAGACAGCACATTCATGAAAAAAATATAACATTTGTTTGAGAAAACAATGATTTTCCTTATGAAATTACCTTTGCAGAGACCCACTTTTAATTGTCTTGTGATTTGCTTCTTGATCTTTAATCCACTGTAAAGCAGTTTAATCTATTCAGGGCTTCAAATATGCTTTAGCCAGTGTTCCAACCATGGTCATAAAACACTGCTCCGCAACCCTCCCATGGTTCCTGTCTTTGTGCCAGCCTTTGTCTTGGACTGCACACCAAATTACTTTACTGAAATCCCTGTAGTTAGTTTATTTGTAGAATATATTTTTGTTTTTATTAAAAATAAATAAATAAAAAGCTGTGTTCAGTTACTTTTAGTACTTAGCATCCAGTCATGGCAGGTCCAAAGAACCACTTAGCTCTTCATAAAAGAACAAAATCTTATCTCATAGACTAGCATGTGACTGCTTTAAATCAGGGATTCGGAAACATTTTTCTGATGTGAACCACATCCTAATAATGAGACTTTCTTGTGGACCATCTTCTCTTCCCTAAGATACCTTCCAGTCCAACATTTCTATGTTTTTGTGTTTCAACTGAGTAGACCACCACTAGTCCAATTTCCAAACTGTGCAGTATCTCTGTACAATATGGCAGCCATAGCAATTACAATTACATGCATAAGCACGTAATATTCAGAAAACGTGTGTGTATTTTTAGGCATGATAAGTATTTTGGCCTTTTCCACAAAAAATGAATTCCACTACATTTCTGTACTGCATTTAATCTTTCCTTCCCATCTCTTTTGTTCCCCTCTCCACCTATATCACAGGGATGACAAGTTAGGGCCCTAAACAATCTATTTGTCCTTAATTTTTTTTTTTTGAGCCTTCAGATATGTGGTCTGCATGGCAGCAATTTCTGCTCCATCAAAGAGGAGAGTAAGAGAATTGAGACACAACAACAGCAGATGAGAAGCCAACACCTCTTGGCTTCTTAAAAAGCAATCCCATCCTTTGAGTTTCTGTCTAAGGTAGAGGAAGCTGAATTTCACCTTAGCTAACCATCTATCTTCTATTCTTTTCCCCAAAGCCTTGTAACATGCTAGATATAAAAAAAAGCATTAATTAATGACTTTGAAATACCCTAAGAACAAACCCTTACAGAAATCACCGTTTGCTTATGGCCTTTGAAGGAAAGTCCAACTGAAAAGCAATCTCTCTCCAGAGAGCATCCAAAGAGATGTTCCAACCAAAAAGATAAAATGCTTCAACCAAGCCTTGCTAATGTTATTTAATGTTAATAAAAAATAAAGGTTTTGAAAAGTAGAAAATGAGCCCATTCAGAAAAACTTCTTTTCTTAAAATCCATAAGCCCTGGTGTAAGTAAGTGTAATTTTATTGACTTAAGGGAGTTGCATCCCTTTATACTGGAAGTGAATTTTGCCCTTTCTCTCTCATTTCTTATGTCAGATTTTTACTTTACTTTTGTCTGGCTACATTGCTCGTTTTTCTTTTCGGTTGAAAAGATTTTCTTTGTTCTTCTCATTCTATGGAATATTCCATCAGCATACTTCTAAAAACAGGTTACCATGGAAGTGCATTGCGAAGGAATAGTTGCTGTGCCTTTCACATGCTGAAGGTGCATTGCTGACAGCAAGAGGGATTTTTGTGGGAATCAGTACTCCTGCTTGTCGTCTCAGAGTATGAAACAATGCCAGGATAAAAACCCTTTGATTTAAGGTAACAGGTTCTTTTAATAATGACTCTCATACAAAAATAAATCAGTTAAATAACATTAGGGCAAAGATGCCAATCATCAAAAACTGGAATATTTGCAATCAAAGGAGAAACAGACTAAAAATCCATGTACAGTGGGATGTAGTGGGAAGAAATCAGATTGTGCCATGTTTTGCCTGATTATTGCAGGTTTATGGAACATTTCCATCTTAACTGTGCATTGTCTTCACAGTTTTTGTCCATTTTCTGTCTCTTTGGTTTATATAAATGTACATGCTGGTGCCAATTTTTTGTTTTGTTTTATTTTTACAATGTTGCTTAAAAAAAACTCACTGTATCACTACAGCTGAGACCAGTACAACTGAAACGTTATTCCCTCAGCTCTTGGAATGACGCATAACAACCTCTGTTCTTAATGCAGATTGTCATTCTTAACTATATACTTGTAACTGATCTCTTCTCTTTATTTTATTTATTTTGATTTGCACAGTAAAAAGACACATATTACAGACTCTTGGCACCCTAGAAATCTATTATAAACACAGTCCATAACAGAGCAGCCAAACCCACTGTAACATTAGGATTTGGGTAATATCCCTTTAAGTAGTTTGTGAGTCCTCTAGTGGCTTTCACTGTCTTTTGTATCAGAATCCTTCCAAAGCCTCAACATGTATATGTGTGGGGCTTGCATGTTATATGTAGTTAGTAAATAGTTATATGAGCCCCACTGTGCCAGTCGTTCCTTTATATTATATAAATGTTATGTAAAGAGCAAACAAGATGACATCAACTCAGCACAATGACCATTCCACAAAAGAATCCCCACCTTAATGTCAAAAACTTAATGCGTTAGTACAATCTGTGGTACTGTAAATTTCCACCAATGCCTACAAGCAAAATAAAAAGTCATAACACTTATTAAAAAAGTTTACATATGAAACTAATGTGACTCTAAGGGAAAACAAGCTGCCATAGTTAATCTCCTTTCCAATTGCTGTATATTGCAATTCCATATTATATTAGCTGTCACTAATAAAGCATTGGCACTGCCTTAGATCAGATGCTAATGTACAGGAAGTCTAGGCAGACTCAGGTACAGTACATCCATTTTGTCCACTGAATTCCTTCCTCGGGTCACAGCTAGTGAATTTATAGTTTTGCAGGGAATGTGGAATCAATATTCAGAGAAATCACCAGGCTTCTGATCTCTGGATTCCAGTGAGAGGGGCAGCATAGGCTCAAAGGCCTGCCATGGTGGCTGAGGGAATTTCTTACAAGAGAAAATTGAGGTTCATATACTCCTACAATGTTTGGAGTGAAAAAACACCTGAGGCCAAACATCTATCCCTTTGGCTCTGTACTTGCTGAAGGGACCCCTAAAAGTATTTTATTTACTGTTAGTTTTTGCGATTAAAATAGGTTTTTGAAACACTTCAGTCTTTTCAGCAACTTCACAGGTTTTGGGGTGATATGTCTTAGGATCCCAAAGCCTATCGTATTTCTATGTACCATTTTCCATTCAACAATGTACCCAACTTCATGGGGTTTTGAAGTAGATCTACAGCACGTAATCATTATTCTGGTCTCTCCCTAGAGGAGTTGCACTGTAGGGGGCCTTTGTCTTAGCCATTGATCACCTCTGACAGCCAGGTTCTGAAGATTGTTCCAGAAGTTCAAGAGTGTGCATTTATTTTTAGCTATCTCACAATTGTCCACTTTGAACCAATGCCTGAAGGAATCTGCATCAAGAGCAACAAATACTTAATTTGCACAGTACTCAGTTAAAAATAAAAACCTACAAGATTTTTATTTTTTACATGGACATTTTGCTATTTGTCTTTTATTACTGTTGTTGCTGTAAATGTGTGTCTTAATTAGTTTCACTTATTGAGCTTGCCTTTTTGTGCCCAGACATTTCTCTACTAGCTCTATAAACTCCAAGAGTGGAAATCAATATAGCAAAATTTAGCCACAGAGAAAGAGTGAATTACTTACCTATAAGACAGTGGTCCTCAGAAACTAGCATGCTGCATAGATGCACATCCTGCCACTCACCCAGAGTTACGATAGGTTGGCTAGGCTTATACCTTTTATCAAACAAGGAGCCAATGGCTGAATGCTCTGGTGAAGCGCAGAAACTGCTTCCCCCTAATTGCTTGCTGCTTCAGATTACAGAAGTTTCTAGAACTTTAGAGCACTGTCTATGCAATGCACAAGAGGCAAGAAGGCCCAAGAGTACAGACCTGTGCTGAAAGCTATTTTCAAACAAAAAATAATGTAAGTGAAATTTTTTTTTTTCAGGCTAAAAAAATTAATTAGTTGCACCATAAATAAAAGTTGCTTTAAACAAGCCTCAACTCAAAAAGTACATTTTTAGGTATTGTTGTTGAAGTTAGCGAGACACGAGAAGGACTAAATCTAAACAAATTAACAAAAAGAAAAGGTTGGTACCTATTTGGGAATTTAACTTTCCTCCAGTTTGCTTGTCAATGAGCATGGGATTCTTGAAAGTTCACCCATTTTATTTTTAGTCTGTCTAATAAAAGGAACCACATCCAAATTCATGGTTTTTATTTGCTTTTTAAATCCCTTGACAACTGGATTAACCCAGTGTCAGTTTGTATGTCCTGTGCCACCATTTGCTCTTGTGAAAATATATAGAAGGCGCTGTCAAAGCCTCATGTTCTGTGCAACAGATTAGACTTAAATGATGAGGCAGGGAACCCAGAATTAAATGGTAAGCCTCCTCTCCCTTACTGTTGTCCCTCAATTTATTATTTATTTTAATTTATTAATTTGTATTGCAACAATGCGAAGCGCTGTATAAACAAGGTTAATGACATAAGTCTCAATGTAAGCAAGGTTGCAGAGGTGTCCAGTTATAAATCTGACTTTGTCCCATGTTGACAGAACTGAACTGCTTCAACAGGAAATGTCATGAGAATGATTTTCATTTATAATAGAATAGTTCTGGAAGTTTGGGACAAATCAGAAAAGGCATGTGTGTGACATCAGACATTGTGGTGGATTTTGTTTTGGCTTGGGAAAGAGCATGCTGGGCAGTGGGCAGCCTAAACTCCTGGGTTATTTTATCCTTTCTCACAAGGAGAGCTGTCCCTGCAAGGCAAGCAGTAACACCCACTGTGTAAGCCCTGCCTGCCAGCAGAGGGGAAAGTGAGTGAGATTTGAGCCAAGCTAGCCTGTTTCCAGCTGAGGCACTCTCTGTGCTACCCCTTCTCCAATCTCTGACACCACAGCAGCAGGAGGGGTTGGAGCAGGGACGGGAAGAAGTGGAGTGAGAGTATGGCCTTCAGGGAAGGGGAAAAGCCTAGAGGCAAAGCTGGGGTAGAGCACTCCTGGGGAAAAATAAAAGTCAGCGCCTATGCATCTAGGGATCCCTCATGGCAATAGCCGGGCTCCTGCAGGAAGGAGGGATTTTAAAAAAAGAATTTTAGAAGTAAAGGTCAGGGCAAAAGGGAGTACTGCTGCACTCTAGGGATAGGACTAGCTTTCTGTGTATAGAATGGTTTCTGATACTAGGGTTGCCAGTGTCCGGTTTTTTACCAGAACGCCCGGTCAAAAAGAGACCCTGGCGGCTCCGGTCAGCACTGCTGTTAAAAGTTCAGTCAGCGGTGCAGTGGGGCGAAGGCAGGTTCCCTGCCTGTCGTGGCTCTGAGCGGCTCCCAGAAGCAGCGGCATATCCCCAGGGCCGGTGCTACCATTAAGGCAAACTAGGCGGTTGCCTAGGGAGCCAAGATTTGGGGGCGCCAAAAAGCGGTGCCCCCAATTTTTTTTTACAGCGTTCCTGGGCTGGGCTGCCGGTGGCGCCCTGACACGTGCGGCTCAGACTCCCTCTCCCAGCGCAGCAGCCGCTCCACTTCTCCCGCCTCCCAGGCTTGCGGCGCCAGTCAGCTGTTTGGCACCGCAAGCCTGGGAGGGGAGGAGAATTAGAGCGGGGGCGGCGTGCTCAGGGAGGAGGCGGAGCAGAGGTGAGCTGGGGTGGGGAGCTGCTGCATGGCTCCCCGGGAAGGGGGGGGTGGGGAGCTGCCGTGGGAGGGGGGGTGCCTCAGGGCGGGAGGGGAGGGGAGCTGCCGCAGGGCTCCCCACCCCAGCTCACCTCTGCTACGCGTCCTCCCTGAGCACGCTGTCGCTGCTCCACTTCTCCCGCCTCCCAGGCTTGCGGGGGGGAGGGTGTGCCTCAGGGCAGAGGGTGGGGGGAGCTACTGTGGGGGGGGCATCTCCGTGTGGGGGGACGGGGAGCTGCCGCAGGGCTGGGGGGGGGGGGCGCAAGGTGGAAATTTCGCCTAGGGTGCGAAACTTTCTTGCACCAGCCCTGCATATCCTCCCTCTGGCTCCTAGACATAGGGGTAGCCAGGGGGCTCAGCACACTGCCCCCGCCACAAGCACCGGCTCCGCAGCTCCCATTGGCCAGGAATTGCAGCCAAAGGGAGCTGTGGGGGTGGCGCCTGCGGACAGGGCAGCGCCTCCATGTAGGAGCCAGAGGGGGGACATGCCGCTGCTTCTGGGAGTTTCTTGAGGTAAGCGC
Organism: Trachemys scripta elegans; assembly: GCF_013100865.1. NCBI lineage: Eukaryota > Metazoa > Chordata > Testudines > Emydidae > Trachemys > Trachemys scripta. The sequence continues at coordinate 236,659,169 of NC_048298.1, forward strand.
CCCCTGGAGCCTGTACCCCACACCCCCTCCTACCCTCCAAACTCCTCCATCCCAACCCAAAGCACCCTTGTGCACCCCAAACCCCTCATCCCAACCCCAGAACTCACAGCCCCAGCCGGAGCCCTCACCTCCCCCCGCACTCCAACCCCCTGCCTCAGCCCTTATCCCCCTCCTGCCCTCCGAACCCCTCGGTCCCAGCCTGGAGCACCCTCCTGTACCCCCAACCCCTCTGTGATGTTGCACTGTATATGATTTTATAAAAATATGCTAATGAGTGTGAATATAATGTAACTGGGGCATGCTTCATGCAAAAGGTCTCTTGTAAGGTATCATTACAAAGCTTATAATCGACTGAATGTGTTCATCCTATTTGTATAAATGTATCATTCTTGTATCTGAACCCCCCATTTCTGGCCCCACCCTGGAACTTGCATCCCCAGCCCAAAGCCTGTACCTCCTCCCACCCCAACCCCCTGCCTCAGCCCGGAGCCACCTCCCATATTCTGAACACCTCGGCTCCACCCCCCAGCCTGGAGCCCTCTCCTGCACCCCAAACCCCTCATCCCTAGCCCCATCCCAGAGCCTGCACCCATGCTGGAGCCCTCACCCCCTCCCACATCCCAATCCACTGCCTCAGCCTGGAGGCCCCTCCCGCACCCTGAACTCCTCATTTCTTGTCCCAGCCCGTGCCCTCAGCCGCAGCTCTCACCCCTTCCCACACCTCAACCCCCTGAGCCAACCTGGTGAAAATGAGCGAGTGGGGGGGGGGCATGGTGAGCGAGCGACAGAAGGAGGGGGGATGGAGTGAGAGCGGGTGGGATGGGATCTCGGAGGAGGGGTGGGGCAAGGGTGTTCAGCTTTGTGTGAGTAGAAAGTTGGCAGCCCTATCTGATCCATGTGCCCCTTGCCTGATGTTTCTGTGCGATGAAATGGAATGGTTAGTGTGTGACTATTGCCCTCTTGTTGCTGGCCCATACAGGAATAGAAGTTCTGATAACACATTTTGGCTTCACAGATCCTCTGGTCTGTCTCTATCCAGCCACACAGCTAAAATTCTCATCCAGGCTCTCATCATCTCATATCTCATATCATCTCATATCTCATCATCTCATATCTTGATTACAGTAACATCATTTTCTCTGGCCTTGACAAATGCAGTCCTGCCCCAGTCATATCCATTCAGAATGCTGCTGCAACAGTCGTTTTCCTAACCCATTGCTTTGACCCCTCTCTTTGAATCCTTCCACAGACTCCTCCTTTTCTATTGTATCAAACATAAGCTGCTTTCTTCACTTTCCAGATCCTTCCTGACCTATCCCCACCCTACCTATTATCTCTTATTCACTATCAAGGTGTTGACTCCCATCTCGAGCTGGCCTGCAGTGCCAGTCTTTGTCACGCACTTGTTAAATTTTCAAACAGGCTCCTTTCGTGCTTTCTCCCACACGGCCCCTCATGTTATTGATGAACATGTGTCCCCATAAACATGTGTAAAGACATTACATTATCCCCCTTTAAATCCCCCCTTAACAGCCTGCTTTTCTGTGATGCCTGCAATAAACTTAACAATATTTAGACTGTAGATGGGCAGAGACCACTGCCTATAATGCTGATGTGTATTTTCTCATTGTTTTCTTGCAATCCTCCATTGCCCTGTCTGAATCCATCCATTGTCTCTTCTTGTATAGCTAGGTGGTGAACTCCTGGGGGCAAGGACTGCCTTTTTGTTCTGTGTACAGCACCTGCCACAATGGGGTCTGGGTCCAGGACTGGGGTTTCAAGGAGCTTTGATAATACAATTAATGTAATAATAAGAGCCTCTGCATGAGTGCAGCTCGTGCCATCATAGTGGTGCACACTGTAAAAGAAAATTCTGAAATCCTGTTGCTTAGGATGCACTCTATCTCTATCTATGTGGGTGTAGTGCATGGGGGCCTCTATCAGAGGAGAATGCTTTAGGGAAAAATTTGCGTCACTGAGATGGTGTGATACAGCAACAGGCAAAATCATTGTCATGCACTTCCAGAAACATTTCATTATGGGTGGATTTTTTTATTCATTAATTCATTTAGCCACCTCACAAGTCAAGAGCATGGCCTAGAAACTCCAAATCCACTTTATTCTGTTGTCTCTCCTGAGAGCCAGTCACCGTATTTATAGTGTTTGAAGGGCTAACATTTGAAGCTAATGAATTTGGACTTATTCCTCTGAGAAGACTGTTGGTGTGTCTATACTTAGAGCTGATGATGTAATTTCCAGCTAGGGGAGACATACCTCCGCTAGCTCTGATTGAGTCAGTGTGCTAAAAGAGAAGCATAGCTACAGTGACACAACCAGTGGGAGGTGCTAGACACCATGAATACATACCTGTTTGAGATGCTAGGTACATGCTCAAGTAGCTAGCCTCTCACGCTGCATGCACCTCCGCAGCTACACCATTTTTAGTGCTTACCCGTGCTAGCTCTGATCAAGATAATGTCTCCTTGAGCTGGAAATTATGTCCAAGTGCAGACATATCCTGTGTCATCCAGGAGAAGTACTGCCAAGGTGTCTGTCAGCAGGAATCCTCAGAGCTTCACCTCCCACAAGACTCAGTGAAGTCCTGGTAGGCATCAGGGGAGAGCAGAGCCTGGAGGCTTCTTCCGAGCACCATCTCAAGACATGAAGGTGGAAAGCAGAAGTCCTGATAGAACTACTGAGCTACAAGCTCAAGTTGCTTTAAGGTAGATAAACTACACAGGGGTTACTTCAGAGTGGACCTGCTCCATGTGGTCTTATGCAGAAACTGCAGCATCTGCACCAGCCACCACCCAGGTGCTCAGCCCTTCCCGGCAGAGTTCCTACAGGAGGAAAGGCAGAGGGTTTAAGTGTTGGCACTTGATCCAGTCTTCCTCAGCCCCCTCATTTGGGCCCTGCTTGTCAACAGGGTGGTGAATAGCAATTTTGAGGGTGCCCCTGAGGGTAACGCACTGGACTCTGTTCAGGATCCAGTCTCCCCTTTCTTCCTGGACCATTTATCCCTGTTCCTCTCTGCATGAGCCCGAATTACCTTGGACCACTGGGTGCCCAGCACCATAACATCTGGCTACACCCTGCAGTTTTCCTCCTCCCCTCCCCAATCCCTTTTCAGGGACCCTTCTCACAAGCAGCTTCTCGCCCAGGAGATGGAAACCCTCCTATGGGTATGAGCCATCAAGGAAGTTCCTCAAGACAAGAGGGAAAAGGGATTCCATTCCTGATACTTCCTAATCCGGAAGGCCATAGGGGACCTCAGGCCCATCCTAGACCTTCGTTGCCTCAACAAATATCTGAAGAAGTTGAGGTTCCGCATGGTCTCCCTGGCCGCCATCATTCCCTCTCTGGATTTGGGAGACTGGTTCGCCACCCTCGACTTAAAGGATGCTTACATCCATATCTCCATTTTCCATGGACACAGGAGGTTCTCACACTTCATAGTGGGTCAATGCCATTACCAGTTCACAGTGCTACCCTTCAGCCTTTCTGCTGCACTAAGAGTGTTCATGAAATGTATGGCGGTAGTGGCAGCTTACCTCTGGCCCCGGGGCATTCAGATATATCTGGCTAGTCAGAGGCCGGTCACAAGCCCAGGTTCAGTGCAGCCTCAACCTGCGGATCCCCTGGCAGGACCTGGGTCTACTTATAAACAAGCAGAAGTCAACCCTGGACCCGGTTCAGTGGATGGAGTTTATAGAGGCGCAGTGCTCGACTCCACCTAGGCCAGAGCCTTCCTACCAGAGTCGCAGTTCTAGGCCATGTCGGAACTTATTAAACCACAGAAGAGCACACCGTCTCACAACCACCTGGGTCTGCCTCAGGCTGTTGGGCCATATGGCAGCATGTAGTTACGGGGTTTGGCACACGTGACTATGTCTCAGATCTCTGTAGCATCAGATGTGGCTAGCATCAGTCTATGCTCCCAGCAGGTACAACCTGGATGTAGTCATCTTCATGGATAACCACCTGCATCAAGTTTTGTCATGAACAGGCAAAGGTGTCTCCACCGGCCATTGTAACGGCCCATTCCACCAGAGTGCAGGCCTCATCAGCAGCTTTCCTGGCCCAGGTGCCCATTCGTGTACCATTACATCATCACCCAGCAGGCCCAGGACGACGCCAGCTTCGGCAGAGCAGTTGTCAAGGCTGATTCCCCACTCTGGCACTTCGAGTGCAGAAGGTGGGGGCCCACAAGGATTCTAAAAATTAATACTGGCCACTCCAGGCTTGTATTAAACTCCCAAGGTTACAGTTTCTCTCTGAACTTGGATGGGTAGATATCGCCACCACCCAAATGCAAAAAAACTCTTTGAAACCAGAAAGATGCACTTGGGAATTCCTTCCTGTGGGGTACCCTCAAGCCCTTTACCCCCCTCTGGGGAAGAGATGAGAAAGAAAAACAAAGGAAATCAGTTGTTGCCACCAGCTAATTTAACAACATATGCACAAACCTCTTAGGACACAAAATCCAATCCTGTTCTTCAAAAAGGTAAATTTTATTAAAAACAACAAAAAAGAAAATACATCTGGAATTTAGGCTTTTGCTAGATTTAAAAACACCACTTACAAAATTTAAACATCAAGAGTAACCTTCTTGAGTTCAGCTTAAAGGTTACAAGCAAAACAAAAAGCATTTGGGGTTAGCACAGAGGAGTCCACAAGCCAATAAGAAATAAAAAGAAATAACCCTAATCGCGTCTTTCTACACATTCCCTAATTTACTTACATATCTGGGGTTTCAGAATAAGCAATCTCTAGGTATGATCTGATGGTTTTTCATATCTGGCTTAAGCGTCTCACAGCTTAACTGCTCCCTCTTCCCCTCTTTCCCAGAGAACCACAACACCCAGACAAAGGGAATTTTTTCCCCCAATTTTAAAAAGTTCTAGCTGTCCCATTGGCTCTTTTGGTCAGATGCCCACTCCTTTCCTTTTACCTGTGGGCTTGTTAACCCTTTACAGGTAAAGCAAGTAGAGAACAACCACCAAGAGGGATTTCATAACCAACTGGCTGGGTGGGTGTCCACAAAAGGGAGCTATCCCTCTCATTTATCACAGCAGTATTGCAAGCCGCACGTCCGTGAATTCCAAGCCCACCTCCAAGGATACTGCTTGTGAGTCACCGAACATAGAATTGATATGAGCAAGCACTCAAAGAAGAAACAATTATTACCTACCTTTCATACTGTTGTTCTTCGAGATGTGTTGCTCGTGTCCATTCCGTGACCAACCCTCCATCTCCACCGTCGGAGTTGACGGCAAGAAGGAACTGAGAGGGTGCACATGAGTGCGGGGCTCCAGAAAGCGTTGGAGCCAGCCTTACGGATACCACTAAGGGAAATGGACACAGGGCTGCCCAGAGGGGGGGACAAGTGGGGCAATTTGCCCCGGGCCTCGCAGGGGCCTCCACGAGAATGTCGGAGGCTCCCCCCGCCTCTGCCACAGCCCTGACCCCCAGCTCTGAGCCCAGCCCCTGTGAGCCAGGCACCCCCTGACCCAGAGCCCAGCTCCCCACCCAGCCCTGGGCAACAGCAGCGCCACCCCCAGGCAGTGACAGCCCATTGGCACCAACCACCACCAGCAACCAGCGGCAGCCCATTATGTAATTGCAAATGTATACATACCATTAAAGCATTTGATGTTTTTAAATAATGTAGTTCGTGTATTTTCAAATTATTAAAAATTAATTTTTGAATGTATTTTACTGGTTATTTTTTACATTTCCAAATACATGTTACTAGAGTATTGTGACTTTTTTTTATGGAATGGGCCCCCGAAATTGCTTTGTCCCAGGCCCCCTGAATCCTCTGGGCGGCCCTGAATAGACATGAGCAAAACATCTCAAAGAACAACAGTTACAAAAGATAGGTAACCGTTTTTCCCCACCTTCTCTCCTCTGGGTTTTCCTCAGTAGGGATCACCTAGCCCTTTAGGGAGACAAAACCCTGCTCTCCCTCAAGCTGGGCTTTATTTCTAATTAGTCCTGGCTCACCCTCCGGATGCACCCAGTCTGATTAATTGGTCTCTGAGGCCCATATTACTCTTTTGCAACTTGTGTGGGGTAAACACCCTATCACACAACCTTACTGACATTGTGTAGGATCTTAATCTGCTAACTCTCCCGTTGGTTTCAATGGGGACAATTGTGAAGTAAGATATTACTCACCATGACTAAGAGTGGCAAAATCTGGCCCATAGTGAACAGATATGAAGAAAAATATCCTCAGAAATGTTGGAGATGTGCAGCAGTTCTGAGATTCATTCATCTGGAGATGACATGTCAGTGACAAAATAGTCAGCATACTTGAAGGGTGAAGGCTGCAAAGCTGGAATTGTTCCAGAAAGAAGTAGGAAAAACTGAACTTCTTTTTGGTGGGTTCTTTTATTTTTAATTTCCTGTCTTCTTTTTTTTCTTCCCTTTTCTCCTCAGCAATAGTCATTCATTTAGATTTCATTTGCAAAAGGTAACGAGTTATGCTTTGCAATATACTATATATTTTATGTGATTCCCCAACCTATTTGTTTGTCTTAGATCCATATGAATCATTTTCTGTCCAAAGACTGTTGGAGAAAAAAGAAAAGAAAAAAATATTCCCAATTCACCACCCATGAGTTAATGTTTACTCCTGCTGCATGCATCATTTATTTTCATTTTGCAGGATTATGATGACACGTTCTTTCAAGAACATATTGTTCTAATATACTACATTCCTTCAGCCTCTAGATATTTTAGAAATGACAATGGTGCTAAATAAGAAAGATCTTGTTAAACAGGAAAATAGCTTATTAAATACCTTCTACGTTTCAAGGAACAGTATTAAAGAGATTTTCCCCCCACCCCAGAATTTAGGTAAGCCTGTTAAGAGAAATATAGACAATCTGCTGCATAGCTATATGTTTAGGGATTTATCTTCCTCTAAGAGCATGATTATGTTTTTAGCAGGCTTTTATATCTGAGTGAACCCTATATCGCAGCTGTTGAGGCATGGAGTTTAGAGTTGCCAGTGTGCCCTAGCAGAATGCCCATTGTCACTTTGTGTGCCTGCACAGTCTATGTCATTTTCATTTTCAGTCTCATTCTGCGTGGAACAAATCTTCTCTGAATCACAGTGGGCAAGGGGGATTGTGGGAGTTTCTCTTCCATAGTGAATAAACCATATCCAGAAAAATCTGTTCTACATTTGCTGGACGCTGCCTTGCAATAAATTAGGACACTTGCAACACTGGATTGTTAGAGAGATTAACACCAAGAACTATCTAGTAATGCTTTGGTTTTCATTATAATTTCTTCTTTCACATTATACTTCATTAATGTCTCCTTGTATGAAAGAGGGGTATATAAATTGGCACTTGCTGCAATGATCTTATAACTTTCATCCAACACATTCAAACTATTCTTAAATTGGGAGGCTTTCTATAAACATGGAGATTATAAATGTATTTAGTATAACTTTAACAATATACTTGCTTTTTATCAACCCACTTGTAAGTCTTCAGAACTGTTCTGTTTAAACTTCATTAACTACTCCACAAACCTTTAAATCATCAGTAATTAAGGATGCATTTTATCTTATTTCCATTTGAATCAATTGGAGTTTTGCTATTTCACTTTAGTAGGAGCAGAATGGATCCTATGGTTGAAAACTTGGAGAGTACAAACAAAAGCTGCTTGAACATTTTAAATTTTTGTTTTAGTTTCTCATGTATTAGAATGTCGAAAACACATTTAAAGATGCCGTTGTTCTTATTAACCTGGCAAGGGCAGAAGTAGTTATGTAGTTACATTCTCATTCATTGATCCACATCACCACACTTGTGAGTATAAGTAACATTCCTAGTGTAACAAATTTATTGAGAGTTAGGAGAATAATATTTTCTACAAATACCTACTGTGAACTGCAAGCATTGTAATAAATTCAGACTGTTTATTTTTAATCATAAAATCAGCCAATTTACCAAAGTCTCTGAGAGGCATAAAATAGCAGTGTGTTTACCTTCTTCATATTTATTAACTATAAAATATAAAAATTAGCAGTCTGGGTACAAACATTTCTAATCTTATCAGAGGGACATTGTGAAGAAACTTTATTAATAGTTTTAATTTGTTTTTAACTCCAGAGTACGGTGAATACATTTTTCTTTCCTTACCATTGTATCCTTTTTTATTAAGCAGACATTGATTTCCCCCCTTTGTTTTTAATGGGGCTTGAATTCAACATGACTTCATTGTTTATACCTATGTTTGCAAACCAGAATCCCTGATGTTTTCATTAGGTAACTGTTTCCACAAAAGGCCCATAGAAAACATGAAACATTGTTTTTCTGGAGATCTTACATAAATTCCACTCCTCAGATCAGACTGGCTCCAGTTCAACAAAATACTTAGGCATGTGTTTCACTAGAAATGCTTGAGTAATCCTATTCTTATTCAGCAAAGCACTTTAGTCCCATGGATGGGACTTAAGAATGTGCTTAAATGTTTTGCTGAATCAGGACCACAGAGAAGTTGTGGTTTTGATCAGCTAGACATCACTCAAAAGCAAATCTATAACCAAATACATAAATAACCAGAAAAGCTCTTTTGCTGGTATAACTGCATCTACACTAGGGTTTTTGCTGGTATAGAAATATAGTTTAAAAAAAAAATCACACGCTTAAGCAACATTACTATATTGGGAAAAGTTCCTAGTGTAGATACAACACTTCTGCTTCCTCCTTGCTCCATAGTATAGTAATTAGCTATTAGCCTATGCCAGCAGCAGATTATGACACACACACACACACAGTCTGGCAATCCATGCTTGCCATCATATAATTTTTCCTCTATTGTCAATTCCATCTGCTCTGAGGAGGGAGGAAGTGGGCGAATAGTCCTGCATACTCCTGCGCACCAAGACCCAAGGTCTATTAGACCACAGAGAGGCATAAGGGGAATTCTTACTCCCATGTATAGGTATGTGGTCCACAACTTACAATGTAGCTCAGTCTTGTATTACCTCAATTTTGATAGCATTTGCACCCAATCCCTTTTTAACTCGCACATATGAGATTGAAATGTCTGTGTGAGAGAGAGAGAGAAAATCATCATAATGTGTTCTGCAGAAAAGTAAAGTTTATCCGGAGTCTAATAAAACAATTTTGGCAGCAGGATAGTCCTGAATGATCCAGCTTAGTGCTTGTACCTTTGTAGCCCATGTGGTAAAGGCTCAAGTAGAATATCTAAAAGCCAAATAAAGAAATGGAGGGGGAAAAATAGCACCTGGTTCATTTTGTATGACCTGGTGATGGACTGTCTTTAGCTAAATGCCAGAGTCATGGCAGCTTATATTGTGAATTGTTGAGTAACGAGGCTCAAACCAAGGTCAGCAGATTTTTAAATGAAATGGAGCTTGATCATTGTTCCCTTTGAGAGCGAAGGTTGTGTGGAGGTGAACTAGCCCCTGAAGGAAACTTGTTTTGAGAAAATCATTGTCTCTCAGACAAAACCAGAAAAACCAAACCCCAGTTATCAGTGCAGTTACCACTAGAGTGAGCATTTCCTCATAGGGAGGGGACACAGTAACCCTACAAGCTGACGCTTGTTATACAGTTATCTTAGCCAGGTGTGACCCCAAATCAATTAACTGAGCCCCTATAGACAATCTCACATGAGGAGCAGGTTTCATGATATGTCACAACCTTTACATGGTCCTCTCCAATGGATCTTTTCCTTCCTGTCACAAGCCTCCTGTAGAACTTCACCCTAGCAAGATTCTGATCACTCTGCCCCCAAACTGCAGGACTACTCACATGCTTAAAGTTAAGCATGTACTTAAGCACTCTGTTGCATCAGGGTCAGAGTGCTCGGCACCTGGATCCTGTCCAGGACTGGCTCCAGCATTTCTGCCGCCCCAAGCAAAAAAAAAAAATAATCCACGTTCGCAATCGGCGGCGGCAACTGGGGGAAAAAAAAAAAGCCGCGATTGGCAGCAGCAGTTCAGCGGCAGGTCCTTTGCTCTAGAGGGAGTGAGGGACCTGCCGCCCCCGAATTGCCACAGGTGCCGCCCTTCTCCCTTGGCCGCCCCAAGCACCTGCTTGTTAAGCTGGTGCCTGGAGCCGGCCCTGATCCTGTCCATAATGGTTATATGATGAGTTTTCTGTGATATCCCCATGCCTCACTTTGTTATATAAATAGTTGGGGTGAAATCCTGGCCCCATTTTAGTAAATGGGTGTTTTGCCATTGATTTCAGATGGGCTAGGATTTCAACCTAAGACCATGTCTACACTGGCACTTATGTTGGCAAAACTTTTGTTGCTCAGGGGTGTGAAAAAACCACTTCCCTGAGCGACATAAGTTTTGTTGGCATAAGCGCTCGTGCGTACAGCGCTATGTCGGCTGTGCTCTCCCACTGACATAGCTACCGCTACTCGTTGGGGGTGGCTTAATTATGCCAGTGGGAGAGCTCTCTCCCACCTGCATAGAGCGGCTACACAGGAGACTTTACAGCAGTGCAGCTGCATCAGTACAGATGTGCCACTGTAAGGTCCGTAATGTAGACATAGCCTAAGTCTTTATTTTTACATCAAAGAGATGTTAGAAAATTCAGATTCTGAAATTAAAGATTCAGTAAATTGCAGTAGGTTATACCAGGTTCTAGAAATGTCCAGTTCCTGAGACTGTCAATGGGTCGAATTATGGAAAGTTTTAAAGAGCTTTCCATTAAGCGTTGACACTGAAAACAGTTATTGTATAAAGATCAGCTGAAGGACAACAGAAATTAATGATATGTTTAAATTCTTAGTGTTTAATGGGAGGTTTGTATTCAAGTTAAAAAATAAGTTGTAAAAGCCAATTACAAAAAGGAATCAATCTCCTAGCTCAGCTTTTTCTTCCATATCCATAGTGCCTTTATGAGGCATATATTGGTACCCGGGGGCCAGATTCACTAGAAGATAAGCCTCCGGAACTTGGTCATCAAAAAAGAAAGAAAAAGAAAAGAAAATGCTACAGCTATAAACATATTGATTCACTTTTTCTCTAAAATATTTCCAGCATTTCTTTATTATGCCAGAGCCCGATCATTTTTCTACAGCGTTTGCCCATTACTGTATTTCTGATAAGATTGACAAATGGGATTTACAAATGGGTTATTAGATAGTGAATCATAGTCCTGATGTTAAGAGTAAAAGCAGGAGCACTTCTGTCTCCATATGGGGCATTGCTGTGAAACCAGGGTCCTATCACAGAGTCCAAAAAACACTTTATTAAACTCTGAAGATATTCCTAGCCCATTTGATACTCACTAGCAAAATAGTTCATCGCGTTCGGTGGCAGAAAAGAGACTTATCCATCTCATAAATTGTGGTAGTGCCTCCACTTCCCTCCTTAAAATTTTTAAATAATTCAGTAAGGGTGTCTCCATTGATTGGGTAAGCAGAGCTGTAACACCTACTTAAGAGAGAAGAACCATCTGGTTTCATTGCCACTTGGAGCCTGCTGGCAAATATTAGGCTGTACTAATTTAGAACATGATGAAGTGGGAAATAATGGACATTCGTGAAGAATCTCAAATGGGATCAGCTGTTATAGGCAAAAACTGGCAGGTGCAGTGCACAGTGCTGGCTCCTGTAATGGTCCCATATTGAAGAGTGCAGCTGGTAAAATGGCCTTGTAATTGAATGGTATCAGTTACTCCCCGCAGCTATTCCCAGCACTTTCAGTAGCAGTACATCACTAATTGGAGGTGGTTGTTTGGCTGGTGAAGGTTGTCAGTGGATGAAAAATTACAAAGCATTTATATTTATTTTCTGGATGTTAATGTTTTATCACCTCTTACTTGGGAATGAGACTTTGTAAACTGGAGACAGGCATCCATAAGACTTATGAGAACTATGGAAAAATGCTGACCCGATTTATTTATTTATTCATTTATTATTTTAGAACTCTCTTACAATGATTTGGAACCGTCAAGCTGTTCCACAACAAAGCTACATAACTGCATGATCCTGTTACTGTTACTCTTGTCTTGCCTCCCTCTCTCTTACTGTTACCTTCACTTGCTGTGTCTTGTTTTTAAATTTGGATTGTCAGATCTTCAAGGCAGAGATCATGTCATTCTGGATGTTTGTGCAGCATAATGAGGCCTCAAGCTTGACTGGGTTGTTTTGGTGCCACCCTAATAATTAGCATTTATTAATAGCAATACTGTAATAAAATTCATATTCATCCCATGTAATATTTAGTGTACTCTGGTTTAGATGAACCTCAGAGTGCTAGTATATGAGAAGATGTGCAGGTATTTACCTTAGTTAACCTCGTTCATATATTGATCCTGTTCATTAAATGCAAACCCTATTGTGTGGTATTCTAGTTTAAGCTAAAGGTCTGTTGGCTGAGTCATACCATCTCCTTAGCCCCCAGCTGCTAGCACCCCTTGAGGGATGCTCAGACTGTTGGCAATGAGTATCTTAGAAAATGCTTCTTACTCCAGAATGTGCCTTGTAGAACAGTGAATATGGTCATCTCTATGTGTCTAAAGAATTTCTAACTGTGTCAGAAAGGTTCTTTCCTATATGCGTTATATTAGCTGGCAAGTCAAGAACCTCAGAGAAATGGGACTTCCACATAGCATGTTTTCTGAATTTTTTAGGGGCAGGGCCACCCATAGCTGTTAAATTGATCATGAATAGTTGGTGGTGAATAGACATTAGTGGTATGCTGCCTCCTCTCCAATGTCTGCCTTCTATGTGCACTGTATGCTAAATTTGAAACTGTGGGAGAGAGTTCTTGGGAATAATTTTTAATGTTTCCTGTTTATTAGGCTTTGACTGCATCTTGTGAGAATAGGTGCCTCTGTGATACTGCTCAGTTGAAATGATACAATAGGAAAAAGCTTTTGCTTTAATTTTGTACCCAGATAAAAATATTAGCTATGTTTAAAGAAAAAATATTAGAGTGATTTTGGAAGAAATGCTCTTGGTCTGACAAGCCTAGAGCACATATTTATAATAACCCTGGGAAAAGTGAGATATTATACTGGAGACATTGGCAGGGCATAGACAAAGTGATATTAGTGAATTCTTTAGTAGCATTTACTGTTACAGCAGCACGGGTACATAGGGTAACAAACGCATCATTTTATTCAACACCAACAATTTTGTTAAACTTAGCCAGGCTTTGCTGGCCTAGCATTTGAGATGAGAGAGGCATTGTCTGCAAAAAGAATCCAGCATAGCGCACTCTGCACAGGACTAGGGAATGCAGGAAGTATTGAGTTCTAACCCAAGCTGTGACAATGGCTCCTTCTGTAGTCTCAGGCAAATTACTTCTGGTTACGTTTTGAAAAGTGGGCTGTAGTTTTGGGTTCCTCCATTTCTGGCTGCTCAGTTTTAGACCATTGGCCTGCTTTAGCTGTGTAACGGGCCTTAAAGTGGGTATAAATTATATTCCCTACTATTTTGTTTTTTCTTCTGTTCATATCGCTTGACATGGATAGAAATACTATACTGTCTTCTTTAGTGCCTTGGGGAGTTGAAAGCTTGTAGCTGCTTTCAGGAAACTGAATTCTTTAACCTGAATTGTACTGACTTGTCTGGTACACAAGTCAATACAAAATAGCAAAATAAACATATTATGGATTACTAGTATTTAAACAAAAATTTCCCAAGTGCACAGTTTGTCCAGCAAGTAGGAATAGAACTCCTCTGGGGCTAAAGCCTGCAGTGTATTTAAGCCCACATTTAGGCCCAAAATCTGATACTCTTACCCACGTTGAATAGTACGCTACTTGACGAATAGTCCAATTGATTTCCATGGGATTACACTCAACATGGGTGCAAGAGTATTAGAATTATGGACTTCCACTATTTATTTTTAAACGCTCAGAAGGATTTTGGTGCTTCTGTAAGTGAAGTCCTAATAGCGCTGGCATGAGTGCAGCATTTGAACTCGCAGGTTCAATGGCTAGATGTGACAGTTCTTTAATTTCCCCATTCTTCTTTTTTTTTTTCTCTGCACTTAGCTCAACGAATCAGCTAAACAGCTTATAGAGATGGACAAGACATGCTTAGCTGCTGCATCTGGCTGTGATGTCCCTTTGCCATCTGACACCAACATGGCAGTAAATTTGGCCCAGTGCTCTACTTTAAACAATACAGGAGCAGTCAGTGCCATTCAGCGGCATATTGATGGCAAGAAGAATGCCAAGAAACGCCACTCCTTCACTGCTCTCAGTATGACACACAAATCCTCTCAGGCCATGCATAACAGGCATTCCATGGACATTAGTGCTCCAGTTTTGATCAGCTCTAGCGATCCCCGAGCTGCTGCCAGAATCGGAGACTTGACTCATCTTTCATCCAGTGCTCCAGCCCAGGTAAAAAATGCATCACATAACTGTAACGCTGAGCTGAGGAAGAGATAAGGTCTGATAAATAGCTTCATTTATTATACCTGCAATATCAGGGTCACCTACCTAAATACATGGATGTGGTTTATATATAATTAGACATTGTGCGCGACACTTTGCTGTTCATTGACCTTTTTTCTTTTCAATGACACCACTTCAGACCACCCTAAAATGTTACTATTCGATTTTAGTTCTCTAAGTAATAAATGTGATTAGGGTCAGTCATGTTTCACTTGTAAACAAACCCCTATTTGGGGAGATTTCAGACTATGCTGTAACCATTATCTTTAGACTTCAACTGAGCAGAGTGTGTCTCAGCCACAGCCCAATTTCTCCACCCCTAACTAAAATTTCAAAATAATCACTCTGTCCATTTGTAAATTACATGAGCGTGAATCAAATAACAATGAGCGATTTCTAAATATTTTGTATGTTTGCTGAACTCAAAAAGTGATAGCTGAGATTTAAATAAAAAAATAAGGTGAGTGCGGTAGTATTTTTTATTGGACCAATGTCTGTTAGTGAGAGAGACAAGCTTTTGACCTACACGGAGCTCTTCCTCAGGTCTGGGAAGGGTACTCGGTAGGTCACAGCTAAATACAAGATCAAACAGATAGTTTAGCATCAAGTAGTTAGCACATAGGCCATAAATCCAGTGTCTTTATTAAGAGCTTGTCTACACTGGCACTTTACACTGCTGCAACTTTCTCGCTCAGGGGTGTGAAAAAACAACCCCTGAGCGCAGCATGTTTCAGCGCTGTAAAGCGCGAGTGCAGACAGTGCCCCAGTGCTGGGAGCTGCGCCCCTCATGGAGGTGGTTTTTTTAGAGGGCTGGTAGCGCTTTAACGTTGCCAGTGTAGACAAGACCTAAGACCATGATTTTTAATGTCGAGCAAAGTTATGAATTTAAGCTCCCAGGTTCATCTTTCGAAAGTTTTGTCCAGGTTTCCTTTGAGGATGAGTGAGGACTGATAGGTCAGATATAGAGTGATCACTTTGTAAAAGGTGTCACCCTTGGGTGATGTGGTGTTTTTGTCTTTTATCATTTTCCTGTGTGAGTTCATTCAAGAGCACAGTGATTGTCTGGTTTCACCCACATAGTTGTTATTGGGGCATTTAGTGCACTAGATGAGGCACACCGCATGTTCTGATAGGACCCATGGATCTTGAAAGGTGTGTTGTGGGAGATATTGATCATTGTAGCAGTGGGAATACATCTGCAGGTTTTGCGTCTCTTGTTCTGGCAGTGTCCTGGTCTGTGGGGGACTTCTGATTGTGAGCTTGGAGAGTTTGGGAGCTTGCTTGAAGGTCAGAAGAGAGGGGTTCAGGAAAGATTTCTTTCTGGATGTGGTCCCCATTGTGTATGGGTTGTAGTTGTTTGATGATACCCCATAGGATGACCAGACAGCAAATGTGAAAAATCAGGCCACAGAGTGGGGGGTAATAGGAGCCTATATAAGAAAAAGACCCAAAAATGGGACTGTCCCTATAAAATCGGGACATCTGGTCACCCTAATACCCCATGATGCACCATATAAATTCCAATATAGGGTGATAGGTGACAACTAGGGGTGCTAACTACTTATGCTAAACTATCTGTTGTCTTGTATTTAGCTGTGAAACTCTGAGTAGCTTTCGTAGATATGAAGAAGAGCTCTGTGTAGCTCAAGTGCTTGTCCCTCTCAGCAACAGAAGTTGGTCCAATAAAAGATACTACCTCACCCACCCACCTTGTGTCTCTAATATCCTGGGGCTGACACTGCTATGACAACACTGCATTTAAAAAAGAGTCTTTTCAAAGAGACTAGTTCTGAATTTATCCTAATAATTTTTGGTGAAGTGTACATTTAAAGACACGGTAAAATAGTCAATAATATTTACTATTGTAAATTGGCTGTAGAACACACGCAGATGATGTGTCTGCTACGCCATTGTTTTACCCTTGTGTAGTCATTTACACCTGTGGGGTAGAGTGGGGCAAAATGCTGCCTTTGTAATGTGATAGTATTTTGTTTCCCCTTTGTACAGGCATAAATCACTACACAAGGTGTAAGGGACTGGAGAATATTGCCCAGTGTGTTAGACTAACTGATTATAGGAATGCACTACATTTAAAAAATTTAATCCTGAGAAGTAATCTGATTATTTTCAAGGACAAAAGTAACATGGATTGTATTCTCGCTTTCTGTTATATAATGGAATACCTACTAGCAATCCTGTCATTCCTATCGCTGAACATGAGTAACATCCTGGCTACTCAACAGGGCAACAATATCACTATGAAACTCACATGCTGGATGCACATTGCGAAGGAACATTTAATCTTATAGTAGTCATGTATAGAGAGGGCTCCGTGTCTGTCACAGAGGTCGCGGAAGAAATGGATTCCGTAACCTCTGTGACGTCTGCACTGACTAGTGTGATTGACCCCGGGGCTGCCTAAGCAGCTGGCTCCAGGGCCAGCTACTCAGATGGCCCCAGGGCCAGCCACACTGGCCATTGCTGGAGCAGTTCTGTAACCAGTTGCTCGGGCAGCCCCGGAGACCGCCCGAGCAGCAGTCCCTGGAGCAGCTGCAGCTGCTGCTGCTCATCAGCTCCTGGCAGTGGTCCCCCGGGATGCCACCCCCAACAGTGGCCCCAGGGCGCTCCCTGCAGCAGCTGCCCTCCCCACCAGATTTAGTCAGCGATATTTATAGTATACGTTTTGGACAGGTCACGGGCTGTGAATTTTTGTTTATTGCCCCTGACCTGTCCATGACTTTTACTAAAAATACCATGACTAAATCGTACCCTTAGTTATAGATTAGGGCTGTCAGTTCACTGCAGTTAACTCGTGCGATTAACTAAAAAAAATTGATATTTATTAAATATTTTGGATGTTTTCTGTATTTTCAAATATATTGATTTCTATTACAATACAGAATACAAAGTGTTCAGTGCTCTCTTTCTATTATTCTTTTTTATTACAAATATTTGCACTGTAAAAATGATAAAAGAAATAGTGTTTTTCAATTAATCTCATACAAGTGCTGTAGTGCAATCGCTTTATCCTGAAAGTGTAACTTACAAATGCAGATTTTTTTTTGTTACATAACTGTACTCAAAAACAAAACAATGTAAAACTTCAGGGCCTACAAGTCCACTCAGTCCTACATCTTGTTCAACCAATCACCAAGACAAACAAGTTTGTTTACATTTACAGGAAATGCTGCTGCCTGCTTCTTATTTACAACGTCACCTGAAAGTGAGAACTGGCATTCTCATGGCACATAGTCAGCGTTGCAAGGTATTTACGTGCCAGATATGCTAAACATTCGTATGCCCCTTCATGCTTCGGCCACCATTCCAGAGGACATGCATCCATGCTGATGACGCTCATTAAAAAATAATGTGTTAATTAAATTTGTGACTGACTTCCTTGGGGGAGAACTATATGTCTTCAGCTCTGTTTTACCCACATTCTGCCATATATTTCATGTTACAGCAGTCTCGGATGATGACCCAACACATGTTGTTCCTTTTAAGAACATTTTCACTGCAGATTTAACAAAATGCAAAGAAGGTATCAGTGTGAGATTTCTAAAAATAGCTACAGCACCCGACCCAGGGTTTAAGAATCTGAAGTACCTTCCAAAATCTGAGAGGGACAAGGTGTGAGCATGCTTTCAGAACCCTTAAAAGAGGAACACTCCGATGCAGAAACTATAGAACCCAAACCACCAAAAAAGAAAATCAACCTTCTGTTGGTGGCATCTGACTCAGATGATGAAAATGAACATGCATCAGTCTGCTCTGCTTTGGATTGTTATCGAGCAGAACCTATTATCAGCATGGACACATGTCCTATGGAATAGTGGTTGAAGCATGAAAGGACAAATGAATCTTTAGCGCATCTGGCACGTAAATACCTTGTGACGCTGGCTACAACAGTGCCATGCAAACGCCTGTTCTCACTTTCAGGTGACATTGTAATCAAGTAGCAGGCAGCATTATCTCCTGTAAATTGTAACCAAATTTGGTTGTCTGAGCGATTGGCTGAAGTAGGACTGGGTGGACTTGTAGGCTCTAAAGTTTTACATCATTTTATTTTTCAGTGCAGTTATTTTTATACATAATGCTACATTTTCAATTCAACTTTCATGATAAAGAGATTGCACTACAGTACCTGTGTGAGGTGAACTGAAAAATACTTTTTCTTGTTTTTTACAGTGCAAATATTTGTAATCAGAAATAAATATAAAATGAGCACTATACACTTTGTATTCTGTGTTGTAATTGAAATCAATATATTTGAAAATGTAGAAAACATTGAAAAATATTTAAATAAATGGTATTCCATGATTGTTTAACAACGCGATTAATCGAGATTAATTTTTAATCGCTTGACAGCCCTATTATAGATCAATAATAATTTATTCCCATAAGAATCATAGAATCATAGGACTGGAAGGGACCTACATCTGTAATTTACCAATACTGTGTTTGCCAAGTAACTACTAGTCAGAGACTATGACAGGATACAATAATAAGCATACTGACTGATTTCAGTCATATCCTCCCTTCATATGTAATAGTCGGGGGAGCCCATACAAATTTTATTGAAAACTCCCCAGAAGTCGGAGAGAAACTTTTGAGGTACATCCTCATGAGTACATCCTACATGGGACTGGCGGGGATCTGATAAGGCAGGGACGGGAGCAAAACTCACAAGTGATGTGGATAATGTGTATGTTAGACTCACACATCCTTAGAGTTACGTATAGCCACTCCCTCAATGTGTAAGAGAGTCTCGCTTGTTGTAATTTACAAGTCGAGGAGCTGGAAGATGTAAGCTGACATAGCCTCCACCGTACTCTAACATGTATGTACCTTCTTACACCATCTTCCATACTCTTGATGTGTAGGTTACAGTTTAGCTTCCCTTTAAGCATCTGTAGAGTAAATAAGTCTGAGGGAGTCTGAGTGTAAGGGAGGATCAAATTTGTAGCTGCATTTCCCCTTCACCTGCCCTCTCCAGAACCTTATGGCTGTAAATTCTGCCCATTCTGTTCATTTCTAGCCTGAAGAATGGAGATGAGAATAGGGCCCACACAATGCAGTACTGTAATTATGCCATGATAAATTGTGACAGCTCCATCAGTAAAATAATACTAAGTACTAAACATGGATCAGGGACCTTAACATATCAGATAAATCACACACGTTTTAGTTAATGTAGAAATGACATGTTTGGACTTCCCAGAGATGTTACAGTTTATCATTTTTTTGTTCTTGAATTAATCAAAAAGAAATTCACACACACTCCGTTAAAATAATATGAAGGTTTGTCCTGAACTAATAACCCAGGAAATTAAAACTTAAACACAAAGACCATCCCTAACCTACCCCTTTTTGAGTAGAATTTGTCTGTAAAATTCCACCCTGCTGAAAAATCATTGCAGTACTTAGGTACAATGGGTGGGAGCAAAAAAGACTTTTACCTTAAAAGTGACTGAAAATCTTTTGTAACAAAATGTTGTTTGTTTCCAAATCATTAAGGGCCAGATTGCAATGCCCTTATTCACACTAATATCTTACTCCACCAGTATTCCATTTGACTTCTTTGCGACTATGGTGGAAAAAGGTACTCTTCACTGTGAGTAAGGGGATCATAATCTAGCCCTGTGATGTGGACACAGTTCAATCAGTGTGTGTACTTAGATGCACAACCAGTGCTGTGGCACAGTGCAGCCATGCAAATGTTGTAGAAGATATACCTGAGAGGCATTGATGATATTTTCATCCCCTGGACAGACAACTAACTTCTCTCATAGATTTCCATGACAAATTCAATCACCACCCATCCATTAAAGTCTCTCTAGAACATTCCTGCACCAGCATCAGTTTCCTGAACACCACAATCAGCTTCAACAATGGAACCCTAAAAACAACTATATGCAAGAAACCCACAGATCACCACACCTACCTTCACAGATCCAGTAACTGCCCCAAACACACCAAGACATCTGTTACCTACAGCCAGGCAATCAGATACATAGGCGCCGACTCTGTGGGTGCTCTGGGGTTGGAGCACCCATGGGGAAAAATTGGTGGGTGCTCTGCACCCACCACCAGCTCCCTGCCCCGCCCTCCCACCCCAGCTCACCTCCCCTCCGCCTCCTCCCCTGAGCGCGCCACATCCCCGCTTCTCCCCCTAGCTCCCAGCGCTTGCCGCCATGAAACAGCTGTTTCGCGGTGGCAAGCGCTGGGAGGGAGGGGGAGGAGGGGAACACGGCGCGCTCCAGGAAGAGGTCAGGGTGGGGATTTGGGGAAGGAGTCCAATGGGGCGGGGAGGGGGTGGAGTTGGGGTGAGGACTTTGGGGAAGGGGTTGGAATGGGGGCGGGGCAGGGGTAGAGTTGGGGCAGGGCTGGGGGTGAGCACCCACCGGTGCTGGGAAAAGTTGGCATCTATGCTCAGATACCACAAAATATGCTCTGAGGAGAAAGTCTGGGATACACGCCTTAACAGACTTAAAACTGCCTTCACCAAACAAGAATGCTTCACCAAAAAAAGGCGATCTCATCATGGAATGGGCCACCCAAATACCCCAAGAGAACTTGCGTCAATGCAGGGGGGGAAAAACCCTCTGACTGCACATCCTTAGTTGTCACTTGTCACCCCACACTGGAACCCATACAGGGTATCATTAAACAATTACAACCCATACTCGATGGGGACCCCATCCTGAAAGAAATCTTTCCCGGAACCCCCTCTCTGCCCTTCACACAACCTCTCCGCCCCGCAAGCTCATCATCAGAAGCAAGCTCCTCACTGACCAGGCCACATCAACTCAAAGTTGCATCACATCCTGCCAGAACAAAAGATGCAAAACCTGCAGATATCTCTCCACTGCAACAATGATCAGTACCCCCTATAACATACCTTTCAAGATCCATAGGTCCTACACATGCCTATCACATAACATGCGGTGTACCTCAATCCAGTGCACTAAATGCTCCACGAACAACTATGTGGATGAAACCAGACAATTACTATGCTTTCTAATGAACTCACCCAGCAAAATGATAAAAAAGACAAAACCACCCTATGACCTATGGACGAACACTTTTCACAAAACTGTCACTCCATATCTGATCTCTCAGTTCTCATCCTCAAAGGAAATCTATACTGGGAATTCAAATTCATTACTTTGCTAGACACTAAAAATCATGGTCTTAATAAAGACACTGGATTTAAGGGTTATTCCAACAATCTGCAACCTACTAACTCCCTTTTTTTGTCCTACGATTGCAGAGGTGTTAACAAGCTACTTCACCTTGAATTGTCACTTAGAATAAGTGCTAACTACTTATAGATTCATAGATTCTAGGACTGGAAGGGACCTCGAGAGGTCATCCAGTCCAGTCCCCTGCCCGCATGGCAGGACTAAATACTGTCTAGACCATCCCTGATAGACATTTATCTAACCTACTCTTAAATATCTCCAGAGATGGAGATTCCACAACCTCCCTACACAATTTATTCCAATGTTTAACCACCTTGACAGTTAGAAACTTTTTCCTAATGTCCAACCTAGACCTCCCTTGCTGCAGTTTAAACCCATTGCTTCTTGTTCTATCCTTAGAGGCTAAGGTGAACAAGTTTTCTCCCTCCTCCTTATGACACCCTTTTAAATACCTGAAAACTGCTATCATGTCCCCTCTCAGTCTTCTCTTTTCCAAACTAAACAAACCCAATTCTTTCAGCCTTCCTTCATAGGTCATGTTCTCAAGACCTTTAATCATTCTTGTTGCTCTTCTCTGGACCCGCTCCAATTTCTCCACATCTTTTTTGAAATGCGGTGCCCAGAACTGGGCACAATACTCCAGCTGAGGCCTAACCAGAGCAGAGTAGAGCGGAAGAATGACTTCTCGTGTCTTGCTCACAATACACCTGTTAATACATCCCAGAATCATGTTTGCTTTTTTTGCAACAGCATCACACTGTTGACACATATTTAGCTTGTGTTCCACTATAATCCCTAGATCCCTTTCTGCCGTACTCCTTCCTAGACAGTCTCTTCCCATTCTGTATGTGTGAAACTGATTTTTTCTTCCTAAGTGGAGCACTTTGCATTTGTCTTTGTTAAACTTCATCCTGTTTAACTCAGACCATTTCTCCAATTTGTCCAGATAAACAATCTATTCCACTTTGTATTTAATTGTGATACTCTGGGTATGTCTACACTGCAGTTAAACACCTGTGGCTGGCCCAAATCAGCTGACTCAGGTTCACGGGGCTTGGGCCACAAGACTGTTTAATTGCAGTGTAGATGTTCAGGCTCGTGTTGGAGCCTGTGCTCTGGGACCCTGTGAGGGGGAAGAGTCCCAGTGCCCAGGCTCCAGCCTGCACCCAAATGTCTATACCTCAATCAAACAGCCCCATAGCCCAAACCCTGCGAGCCTAAGTCAGCTGCCAAGGGCCAGCCACGGATGTTTAATTGCAATGTAGCCATATCCTCCGAATAACTTTCCCAGACTTGAAGAAGAGCTCTGTGTAGCTCAAAAACTTGTCTCTTTCGCCAACAGAAGTTCATCCAATAAAAGGCTACCTCACCCACCTTGTCTTTATTCTAGGGTTGATATTTACTTCACTGCAATATTTTTCTTTACCTTTTCACAGCACTGCATCTACTTTTTAACACATACTTGCCCACAAATATAAAGCACTGCTGTATTATAAAAGTATTTTAAAAAACAGTATTATAAAAATGACCTTTACATTTCACTTATTATACAAACATGTTGTGGCTTTTGTTGATTTAAACCAGACCCTTCATGTTGTTTTGACATGGTTTTTGTTCATCTATAAGTTGCTACATTATTATAAGCCACTCATTTCTCCAGAAAGACACACATTATACATGTTCAACAGTGATATGTATCGGGACAAAATCAGAGTATGAAATCACATATAATAAAAGTATTTCTGCATACCATTTAACTAGCAATTGAAGACTGCAAGCTTTACTAACTTGTTCATTGTTATACAAGTGGTACCAACTTAGCTGCTTCCCACTAGCTAATACTTTGTGTATAGGTTTCTTATATTATTTTGAATTCATTTGGAAATGAGTGGTGGCCTTTTCATTTACTAAACGCTTAGAGCTGCTTGGAGGTAAAATTATGAGCTTCAAACCACAGCAGCTGGAAAAAATAGCACAAACACAGCACATATTGGAAAACAATAAGAGTTGGAAACAAAGCATTTCTGTTGCAAGAAGCGTTGCTTTGATCTCCATTTCATTGGCTTTTAAGAGAATTTGCATGTAGTATGCTTGATTCCGACATGCTGAGTATACGCCATTAAACATAAGAACTGCCATTGAAAAGGTAATAGTGGCTGTCCATCATGCAGAGTGTTCTGACATGCCCGTGAAATGAATTTTTATTGAAAATGTAGTAACGCTGCAGGCCTGTGATAAAACTGAAGTTGAATTAGGTAACTGGTGCAGAGGAGCTGTCCATAACTGAGATGCCCTAGACAGCTGACGAAGTCTCATGGCACACTAATTGTGCTTAAGCCTCAGATGGCTCATCTTGCTTCCATTTTCACCCCTTATAAATTATTCTTCCCTGCTTTTGGAAAGGTCATAGGTCAGCCCTGCTCTAGGTCCCCTGGTTTTTGACAGAAAATGCATCTCATGAATAATGAAGCATGGCTTTGTGCACACCAGCATAGTGTCTGAGTGAGGAGGAAAGGTTGTCAGAGCACCGTGTCTGTATTTTGAACAGTTCTTACCTTATATGGGGAATCCATTTGTAATTCTTTGCGTGAAAGAGCAGGTATTCTAACTGCAGGCCACGCATTCTGGACAGGCCAAGAAGAATGAGTCTTGGCACATTCTCTTCAACCCCAAACTGTGACAGTATTTGAAAACAAAAGAATCCCCTTGAAATGACTGTCTCTGTATAAATCATTTGGAAATGTTGAATTTTAGCTGAGAAAATGTAAACATAGACCACTTTTAAAGCTGCAAACTGTTGAGTCTGACAGGTAATATGGGAGAGCATATGGATTATATTTAAAATCAGAGTTGGGCCAAGAGCAGAACCTTGAACCTTAACCTTGAATTTGTGTGTGATGGAGGGCAGGACTGGGGAAGTAAAATTCAACCCCCTCCCCAGTTGTGGTTTGAGGTCAAATCCAAAACTGATTAGGACCTACTACCCGGTTCAGCTGTGAACAAAGACTGACCAGAACAGTTTTCACGAGATTTTGCCCAAAAATAACTGAAATTTCACAAGAACAGCTGATCTCATGAGAATTCCACCATTCTAGATGACAGAAATCAGGTGATATCAATTGGAGCAAAAAATTGGAGACAGCATGAGAGCTTTTGGCATAGTTTAATCTGAAATCACCCTTGGCCTTTATATACCATGAAACTGTAGGCTAAAAATATCTGGAACTGGAGCCAAAAACTGCCTTCTCAGCCCATCTCTATTTAAAGTATATCATCAACAAATCTTGTGACTTCATGCTTGTTTTAAAGCACAGAGTTTTATGGGGGTTTGCACACACATGCCCATGTGTGTGCTGTTTTATAAAAGTATATTTTAAGATAAACAGAATTTAAAAGGTTTGTTAGCATGCACTACACTCATTGGAGTATTACATTTCTCTTCAAAGCTTTTGTAATCTAAAGATACGTTATTTGACTGATTCTCTAGGCTTGTTATATAAGCTAATCAGAATCCAATACAAAGCAGTCATCCTAAAGAAATGACCGGTTTAAGTAGTTGTTATACTCCTTTCATCCTATACTTTTGGCGTCAATCTAGTTTAAAAGGTTTTTCAAGAAGCCAAAAGCTTAGTTATATACTCTAGCTAGCTAAAAAAGCATATACTTTATGCAATATTTGAGAGAGTTTTATTGAACTGTGCAGAAATCTCATTCCTGCAAAACTAGCAAAACAAAACAAATAAAAGATCATTTTCCCCAGGTTCTAAACAGGGTAGAAACCCCAAAACCTTTTACCACTGGAATCATTTTGTGCAGATTCATCTTGGTGATTTATGTTACCTGCCAGTCAACTTCTGACATTGAAGAATCAGGAGCATATAAATATGCAAGCTAGAGGCTACTTTTTACAATGCACCAGAACATCCTGTCCTTCCACCATATAATATGTGTATGCACAATATTTTAGGGAAAACGATTACAATATACTCTTTTCTTATTGTTTATTTATGAAATATTTATATTGCAGTAGCACTTAGAGGCCCCAGGAGTGATTAAGGCCCCCTTGTGCCAGACACTGGACAGATACATATTCCTTGAATAACATTTAGGGGAGACTAGAACACTAGTGCTAACTGCTGAAAGGAGAACTCTGAAATAGAAATGGGGGGATGTGCAGAAAACTGAT
The DNA here is from genome assembly GCF_013100865.1 of Trachemys scripta elegans. Classification (NCBI taxonomy): domain Eukaryota; kingdom Metazoa; phylum Chordata; order Testudines; family Emydidae; genus Trachemys; species Trachemys scripta. Next base: position 236,684,983 of record NC_048298.1, read on the forward strand.
TAAAATATACCACAGATCTTATAGGGAAAGACTCTAAACAATTCATTTTAGAGGCCTAGGAAATTTCATACCAGACTGGCCAGCAATGTATACTGCACCTAGTCTATGGACAGAGTTCCCGCTGATGTTAATGCATAGTGTGTTCATAGATGAAGTTGACAAAAATAGGTTATTACAAACCCAAAGCTGTCTTTAGAATAAGGTGTAGTGGTAAGTGGAGGCTAAGGGGGCTCGTTTACATGAATTCTCCACCTCTGATCAGCTTCATTATTCACATTTATGGAACAGATGTGTGTGGGGGGGGAAAGGGTGTGTCCCATTTTGAACCAAAGCCAACTTGGTGCTAGAATAGGCTGACCTAGTGCTCAGCCGTACCGCCACCCATACACTGCCTTTGGGGGCTTGAGTGCCTCAGAAGTCTGTAATTTGTGGGCTACATCAGGCACTAAGTAAATGACAATTAAATAAGATCAGCTACAGCAGGAGTGGGCAAACTATGGCCCGGAGGCTGCATCTGGCCCTTCAGACATTTTAATCTGGCCCTTGAGCTCCCACCGGGGAGCAGGGTTGGGGGCTTACCCTGCTCCGGGCATGCTATGGCTCCATGTGGCTCCCGGAAGCAGTGGCATGTCCTCCCTCTGGCTCCTACGCACAGGGGCAGCCAGGGGGCTCTACACACTGCCCCTACCCCAAGCACTGCCCCCGCAGCGCCCATTGGCCAGGAACTGTGGTCAATGGGAGCTGCAGGGGCGACGCCTGATCACGCCACTGTGTAGGAGCCGGAGGGGGGATATAAGGGTGCGGACTCGCCCCTGCGGCGCCTCCTGCTGGTCTCTTCTGGAAATTAGCTCAGCCCAGCTCCAGAGCGCCCTCTGCAGGCCGGTGATCCGCCTTACCACTGGCCCCCGTGTCCCTCCCAGGACCCCGGTGTCCCTTTCTCAGGGTTGCTGCCCCCCTGGCAGTACCCCCACACTCTGGGTCTCCCCACCCAGGGGAACCCCCACCCACTAACCCCACCTCGCCTCAGTGTAAGGCCACTGCCAGTCACCATCTAGCCCCACTCCCTGGGGCAGACTGCAGTATACGCCACTCATCACAGGCAAGGTTGGGTTTGGACCTGCTGCCTTGGCCTATCCCTGGGCTGCCCTCTGCAACCCCCAGTACCTGTTGGCCTAATACTAGGCCACAGCCTGGGACTTTCCAGGCTGGAGCCTTCCCAGCTCCTCTGCCTTTCCCCAGCCCTGCTCCACTCAGGTACCCTGTCTCTAGCCCCTGCAGCCAGGCCCTTCTCTCTCTACGCTCAGAGAGAGACTGTCTACGTGAGCTCCTGGTGCAAGCCTTTATAGGGCCAGCTGGGCCCTGATTGGGGTGTGGCCTCAGCTGAGCCTGCTTCCTCCCAATCAGCCCAGCTTTTCCCCTACCACAGCCCTCTCCCAGGGCTGTTTTAAGCCTTTGAAGGCAGGAGCGGGTGACCACCCAGCTACACGGGACATGCTGCTGCTTCCAGGAGCTGCTTGAGGTAAGCGCCGCCAGGAGCCTGCACCCCTGACCCTCTCCTGTGCCCCAACCCCCTACCCCAGCCCAGATCCCCCTCCCACCCTCTGAACCCCTCGGTCCCAGCCCAGAGTATTCTCCTGCACCCTCAACCCCTTATCCCCAGCCAGAGCCCTCACCCCTCCATACCACAACCCCCTGCCCCAGCCCAGAGCCCCCTCCCACACCCTGAACTCCTCATTTCTGGCCCCACTCCACAGCCCATGCCTCCAGCTGGAGCCCTCTCAACCTCCCACACCCAAACCCTCAATTTTGTGAGCATTCATGGCCCACCATACAATTTCCATACCCAGATGTGGCCCTTGGGCCAAAAGGTTTGCCCACCCTTGAGCTACAGTATTTGTAGAAGACAGGCAGTAGGTGGCATTTGCCCAGCTGCAGCTGTAATTATTTGTGTATGTTTGTTTTTACACCTATACCATTATAAAAGAAAGTCTTTTTCTGGAACTGGTAACACCCTTTTAGCTCCCACTTTGGTAATTAACATTTCATGAGGCCACTTGATCTTGCTAGAACACTTTTCGTCAATAGTCAGTAGCACTGCCGTGCATCAAGTGCATTATTATTAAGTGCATTATTTCTAGGAACATTAAGGCCTACAGTGATTGCCAGAGTCATTGTTTTATGGAGTCAGTGAATTAGAGAAATGAGTAGCATGAATCTCAAGGACCATTAGCCTGTTTTCTAGCTGGAATATTTCAGGAGGATGGTGTATTAATGTGTGTGTTGAATATCTGAGTGTTTCTCCCTTATTATACAGTAATAAAACAAACCCTTGGAAATAAGATGTAAATATGCATTCAAAACATTAAAAGACATTTTCCTTTGAATTAATGAATGTGGCAAATGCCCTGCGGTGAGACTGTGCTGGATTTGCTTTGAAGTCAGAATCAAGATTTCTGGTTGGTGATTTTATTGACGATAACATATTTTTCTGCAAAGGCTGCAACTTGCAAAACTTCTGTACTCTGTCCCTAGTTTTATCACTGTCTTCATAAGTCTCATGTCCCACCAAGAGCCTCTCTTATTCCCTGAAGGCATAAAGTCTTTTAAAATGTAACCATCAAAAATGGCATTAAAGTAATAGTGAAGATCTGACTTAAACATAAAAAAGACAGAGAAAAGAGAATTCAGGAAGAAAAACTTGCCTGCCAGCTGTCACGCTGTTGGAAGGGAGTGGAAGGGAAAGCACCAGGAAAATAGGTTTGAGATGAAGTTTCTGCCCTGTTTGATGGTCTTTACTTTTAATTTCCTGGTCTCTGGAGGCTTGTCAGCCCTTCAGTATTAGTTTACTCTGAAATCCATTAGTCTATGGGACTGTTCATTCCCTTGCTACAAAGGATTCCTCTGTCATCAGAGTTGGATTAAGGCAATCCGAGACCCCAGCCACACTTGCACATGGAACCCCCTTCCTTGTCCATGGCCCCACTTCTCCTTTTTTGCACTTCTTGCAGGCTGAGGAAATGGGACTTGGTGTGGGTGCCCCTGCTGACACTAGCAGAACATAGCTGTAAAGGGGTAGCAGCTGCGAGGGCTACATACATTCAACTTCTGCAGTGGTGTCATCAGGGGATTGACCAGACCAGTAGCTTTCAGATTTAATAGCCCATGAATATGAAAGGGAAAGTTCACACACCTCCGAATTGTTGTTTCAGGCTGTCTGCAGACTCAGGTAGGTATCTCTGCACTGGTTACACTGCTTTATGTTTTCAAGGTTTTCTGTGCAACCACAAGAGCTAGAAATGTGTTTTGTTTTCTAATGAAAACTGAAATGGTGACATCATCCCACAACTTCAGGAGTCAGAGCTCCTAGGCCTGGGCTATAGTACCTATGTCCCAGTCCAGCCCTGTCTGTACATTGCACAGTGGTGCAGAAGAAAGGTGGGCAAGTTGGGGCCATTGGATCTGCCCACATGGAAACCCAAGAGCCAAACTCAGCAATGTCAGCAGTCCCTCTACTCCAGTTCCCCAGATTAACCAAGCACAACATGTTTACATGGGTGAGAAGGCCTTGAACCATGTGCTGTGACTGAGGCCTGGTCTACACTATGAGTTTAGGTCGAATTTAGCAGCGTTAAATCAAATTAAGCCTGGACACGTTCACACGGTTAAGTCCCTTTTTTCAGCTTAAAGGGCCCTTTAAACCGGTTTCTTTACTCCACCTCCGATGAGGGGATTAGCGATAAAATCGGCCTTAGCAGGTCGGAATTGGGGTAGTGTGAACGGAATTCGACGTTATTGGCCTCCGGCCACAGTGCTTCATTGTGACCGCTCTGGACAGCACTCTCAACTCGGGTAGACAGGAAAAGCCCAGCGAACGTTTGAATTTCATTTCCTGTTTGCCCAGCCTGGAGAGCACAGGAGACCACACAGAGCTCATCAGCACAGGTAACCATGATGGAGTCCCAGGATCGCAAAAGAGCTCCAGCATGGACAGAACGGGAGGTACGGGATCTGCTCGCCATATGGGGAGACGAATCAGTGCTAGCTGAACTCTGTAGCAGTAAACGAAATGGCAAAATATTAGAAAAGGTCTCAAAGGCCATGAAGGACAGAGGCCATAGCAGGGACGCACAGCAGTGCCGCGTGAAAATTAAGGAGCTAAGGCAAGCCTACCACCAAGCCAGAGAAGCAAACGGAAGGTCCAGGGCAGAGCCGCAAACATGACGCTTCTACGCAGAGCTGGATGCCATGCTAGGGGGTGCAGCCACCACTACCCCAACCGTGTGCTTTGACTCCTTCAATGGAGAAACACACAGGGAAGAGGGTTCGGGGTACGAGGAAGATGAGGATGAAGATAATGTAGATAGCTCACAGCAGCAAGGAAGCGGAGAAACCGGTTTCCCCAACAGCCAGGATATGTTTATCACCCTGGACTTGGAACCAGTAACCCCCGAACTTACCCAAGGCGTGCTCCCAGACCCTGAGGGCACACAGGGGACCTCTGGTGAGTGTACCTTTGTAAATATTACACATGGTTTAAAAGCAAGCGTGTTTAATGATTAATTTGCCCTGGCAATCACGGCCAGTACAGCTACTGGAAAAGTCTGTTAACGTGTATGGGGATGGAGCGGAAATCCTCCAGGGACATCTCCAGAAAGCTCTCCTTCATGTACTCCCAAAGCCTTTGCAAAAGGTTTCTGGGGAGGGCTGCCTTATCCCGTCCGCCATGGTAGGATACTTTACCACGCCAGGCCAGTAGCACATAGTCTGGAATCATTGCATAACAAAGCATGCCAGCGTATGGTCCCGGTGTTTGCTGGCATGCAGACAACATCCATTCCTTATCTCTCTTTGTTATCCTCAGGAGAGTGATATCATTCACGGTCACCTGGTTGAAATGGGGTGATTTTATTAAGGGGACATTCAGAGGTGCCCCTTCCTGCTCTGCTGAACAGAAATGTTCCCTGCTGTTAGCCACGCAGTGTGGGGGGGGGTGAAGTGATCATCCCAGAGAATTGTGTGTGGGAGGGGGGGTAGTTGGGTTCGTGCTGCATGTTAACCCAGATACCGCAGCCCCTCCTTTTACATTGCAAACCCATTTTAAATGGCCAACCCAACGGGTGCTTGGTATGGGAAATGAGGGTGCTAGTGTTTGAAACCATTCCCACATGTTAAGAAGGTTAAAAAAGCCAAAAGACTGCGGCTTACCATGGCTGCCTGCAAGCCGAAATCTGTTGTCTGGCACTGCGTGAGTGATCTCTCACATCAAACCGGCAGGCCCTCAATATAAGAGAAAAAATGCGACCTTGTAACGAAAGCACATGTGCTGTGTAATGTGAACAGCAAAATTTAACATGAAAGAGTGTACCCATTGTTTTCTTAAAATGTGTCTTTTTAACCACCTCTCCCTTCTCCTCCACCAGCTGCAAATGTTTCTCCTTCACAGAGGCTAGTGAAGATTAGAAGGAGAAAATGGCGGACTTGGGATGATATGTTCACGGAGCTCCAGATGTCCTCCCACGCTGAAAGAGCACAGCAGAATGCATGGAGGCAGTCAATGTCAGACTACAGAAAAGCACAGTATGAACGAGAGGAGAGGTGGCGGGCTGAATCGCGGGATGAACAGAGCAAGTGGCAGGCTGAAGATGATAGGTGGCGTTAGCTTGCAGATAGAAGGCAAGAGTCGATGCTCCAGCTGCTGGAGCATCAAACTGAGATGCTCCAGCGTATGGTTGAGCTGCAGGAAAGGCAGCAGGAGCAGAGACCGCCGCTATAGCCCCTGTGTAACCAACAGCCCTCCTCCCCAAGTTCCATAGCCTCCTCACCCAAACGCCCAAGAACACGGTGGGGAGGCCTCCGGCCACCCAGTCACTCCACCCCAGATGATTGCCCAAGCATCAGAAGGCTGGCCTTCAATAAGAGTTAAAGTTTTAAACTGCAGTGTGTCCTTTTCCTTCCCTCCTCCCCCACCCAAGGCTACCTTGGCAATTATCCCCCAGTTGTGTGATGAATTAATAAAGAATGCATGAACGTGAAGTAACAATGACTTTATTGCCTCTGCAAGCAGTGCTCGAAGGGGGGAGGGGAGGGTGGGGTGGTTGGTTTACAGGGAAGTAGAGTGAACTGGGGCGGGGGGAGGAGGGTTCATCAAGGAGAAACAAACAGAAGTTTCACACCATAGCCTGGCCAGTCACAAAACTTGTTTTCAAAGCTTCTCTGATGCACACCGCACCCTGCTGTGCTCTTCTAACCGCCCTGGTGTCTGGCTGCGTGTAATCAGCGGCCAGGCGATTTGCCTCAACCTCCCACCCCACCATAAATGTCTCCCCCTTACTCTCACAGATATTGTGGAGCGCACAGCAAGCAGCAATAACAATGGGGATATTCTTTTTGCTGAGGTCTGAGCGAGTCAGTAAGCTGCGCCAGCGCGCTTTTAAACATCCAAATGCACATTCCACCACCATTCGGCATTTGCTCAGCCTGTAGTTGAACAGGTCTGACTACTGTCCAGGCTGCCTGTGTACGGCTTCATGAACCATGGCATTAAGGGGTAGGCTGGGTCCCCAAGGATCACGATAGGCATTTCAACATCCCCAACGGTTATTTTCTGGTCCGGGAAGAAAGTCCCTTCCTCCAGCTTTCGAAACAGATCAGAGTGCCTGAAGACGTGAGCATCATGTACCTTTCCCGGCCAGCCCACGTTGATGTTGGTGAAACGTCCCTTGTGATCCACCAGGGCTTGCAGCAGCATTGAAAAGTACCCCTTGCGGTTATGTACTCGGTGGCTTGGTGCTCCGGTGCCAAGATAGGGATATGGGTTCCATCTATCGCCCCACCACAGTTTGGGAATCCCATTGCAGAAAAGCCATCCACTATGGCCTGCACGTTTCCCAGAGTCACTACTCTTGATATCACCAGGTCTTTCATTGCCCTGGCAACTTGGATCACAGCAACCCCCACAGTAGATTTGCCCACTCCAAATTGATTCCCAACTGACCGGTAGCTGTCTGGCGTTGCAAGCTTCCACAGGGCTATCGCCACTCACTTCTCAACTGTGAGGGCTGCTCTCATCCTGGTATTCTGGCGCTTCAGGGCAGGGGAAAGCAAGTCACAAAGTTCCATGAAAGTGCCCTTACGCGTGCGAAAGTTTTGCAGCCACTGGGAATCGTCCCATGCCCGCAACACAATGTGGTCACACCAGTCTGTGCTTGTTTCCCGGGCCCAGAATCGGCGTTCCACGGCATGAACCTGCCCCAGTAACACCATGATTTGCACATTGCTGGGGCCTGTACTTTGTGAGAGGTCTATGTCCATGTCAATTTCCTCATCACTCTTGTCGCCGCGCTGCAATCGCCTCCTCGGCTGGTCCTGGTTTTGCTTTGGCATGTCCTGGCTCCACATATACTCCAGGACAATGCGCGTGGTGTTCATAGTGCTCATAATTGCCGCGGTGATCTGAGCGGGCTCCATGATCCCAGTGCTATGGCGTCTGGTCTGAAAAAAGGCGTGAAACTAGTATCTGACGGACAGAGGGAGGGAGGGGCAAGTGACGACATGGCGTACAGGTACAGGGAATTAAAATCAACAAAGGTGGCTGTGCATCAGGGACAAACACAAACAACTGTCACACAGAATGGCCCCCCCCCCCAAAGATTGAACTCAAAACCCTGGGTTTAGCAGGCCATTGATTTCACGGAGGGGGGAAAGCAAATGAATCCAGAACAAATCTATTTTTTACATCTTAAGCTGGCAGACGACGGTGCAGCATGACTGATAGCCCTCGGCAACTTCTAGGTGCTTGGCAGAAAATAGCATACTACGACTGATAGCCACCATCGTCATTGGGAAGGCAGTACGACGATGACGGATACCAGTCGTAATATACCATCTTCTACCAAAAGGCAAGGGGCTGCTGCTGTGTAGCAATGCAGCCCCACATCTGCCAGCCCCACGTTTGCCAGCACCCAGATCGCCGATGAAGGCTACCAGTCATACTGCACCGTCTACTGCCAAAAGGCAATTAGCTGCTGCTGTGTAGCAATGCAGTGCCACGTCTGCCGGCACCCAGAGGACATATGGTGACGGTGAGCTGAGCTGAGCGGGCTCCATGCTTGGCGTGGTATGTTGTCTGCACAGGTAACCCAGATAAAAAGGCGCGAATCTATTGTCTGCCGTTGCTCTGATGGAGGGGGAGGGGCCTGACGACATGTACCCAGAACCCCCGCAACACTGTTTTGCATCATTCAGGCATTGGGATCTCAACCCAGAATTCCAATGGGTGGCGGAGACTGCGGGAACTGTGGGATAGCTACCCATAGTGCAACACTCCGGAAGTCAACGCTAGCCTTGGTACTGTGGACGTGGTCCGCTGACTTAATGCACGTAGAGCATTTTATGTGGGGACACACACCATCGGCTGTATACAACCGATTTCTATAAAACCGGCTTCTATAAATTCGACCTAATTTCGTAGTGTAGACATACCCTGAGAATTCCTTTGCTCAGCCTCTCTCTGTTTGTGTGGATCTTTCTCATTACAATCTTTCTACTATTTTTCAGAGTTTAGACCTACAATAGCACAGAGGGTGCTACTAACAGAGCACAATGAGCCACCCACAGGTGTGCAGCATCAGAAGATGTTCTTCAGCATCCAGTTGTGCATTCTCCTTTCTAATCTGCTGGCCAGCTGTACATTACTTCAGAAGAATCAGCTGTCATTTAAAAGAAAATAACTCTTTGCTATTTCACAGCTTTTTGTTAAATACAACAAACATGGGGCATTATTTGGCTCAGGGGATTGGTTATAGGAAAGGAAGTCCCTTACTTTTAGATTGCTAGTTTAAAGACAGTATAGAGTGCTAGTCATCTTCAGGCTGTTTAGTGGCCTATCAGTTTTGGTATGGGTTAGTGATCTTAGTCCAGTTTCTAGGAGCAGCCTCCAGATCAGAACACTACTACCACTATTTCAATAAATAGCTTCCCAATAGGGGGGCATTATAGTGTGATTATGTATGGGGTCATTGGAAACATTCTGGAATAGCAGCATGTCTCTGGAAAGCCGAAGATGCCATGTACTGGCCAAACATGATCTCAGAGAATATCAGAGACCTGCTGTGGAGTTGTGATACATGTGGGGAAATGCAGGCCAATCAGGAAAAAGAGACAATGAAAATAAATAGCATTCCCAACAGTCCTTGGAGCCAAGTGGGAATGGGCCGTTTCATAGCAAACCATAAAAACTAGCTCATTACTGTAAACTACTATTCAGCCTTCTGGAAATTGGATGAACTGGCAGACACTACCTCAGCAGCCATCATAGGCAACGCAATGAAGCATTTCATGGTATCCTAAACTGTATAGCTTCAGACAATGGACCCAAGTTCACTTGCAGTGAGTTTGTGCAATTTATCCAAAATGGGAATTTAGTCACATGACATCATTATCATACCACAGCCAGTCAAAGAGCAAAGCTGAATTGACCGTTAAAATTGCTAAGACTTTTTAAAAGAGAGCTGCAAAAGCAAAGAAAATATATGGCAGGCCATTCTTAAATGGAGAAGCCCCTCCCAGAAGGCATTCACGGTAGCGTGGTACAACGCTTGATGTCAAGACTCATCAGGCATACTTTGGTGCCTATAGCCCCAACAACCAGGAATAGAAGGAGTTATGGACAAAAAAGAAGACAGACATGCAAAAGCCAAAGCCTGCTACAACTGAGAAGATAAAAATGGCCCAGAACTATAATTGGGAGATCCTGAGAGGATCAAATTATTTCCTCCGAATAAATCATGCACTTGGAAGGAAGCTACATGGGTTGGACAAGTAAAGATATATCTTCATTCATATCATGCAGCAGTCGCTGGACATATATTTTACTGAAACTGCAAATACAGTCATCCACTGCGTGTGCCAGACAAAAACATGGATGCAGGGGATAATATATAGTCTTTGCTGAGGCTTGATCAGCAGTACACAGAAGGAGCATAGGCAGACAAGTAACCAGGAGATACTGAAACAGACTCACAAAACTCTACACTACCAGAACAACCAAGACAGTCTCCTGTCATCACAAGACAGACTTGCACTTGCTCTAACATTAAACCACCGGCCAGGTGTACACAAGCCTTTGTCCTAAACTAAGGCCATTAAAGAACAAACACAGAAGAAAATGCATTAGTTTTTGGTGCACTGAACAACCATAATTGGCTCTAGTTTTTCTCCCTTGTTGTCAGACCTGGCAGAAAGGCATGGAGACTGAACTCTCTGTCGGGAGAGGCAGTTCCTCTAGGTTAGTTTGAGGTACACTTACAGGGTAGTATGCAAGAGCTTGTGGGGCAAAAGTCAACATGGTTTCTCTAAAGGGAAATCGTGTCTTACTAATCTATTCGAGTTCTTTGAAGGGGTCAACAAACGTGGACAAGGGGGATCCAGTGGACATAGTGTACTTAGATTTCCAAAAGCCTTTGATAAGGTCCCTCACCAAAGGCTCTTACGTAAATTAAGTTGTCATGGGATAAAAGGGAAGGTCCTTTCGTGGATTGAGAACTGGTTAAAAGACAGGGAACAAAGGGTAGGAATTAATGGTAAATTCTCAGAATGGAGAGGGGTAACTAGTGGTGTTCCCCAAGGGTCAGTCCTAGGACCAATCCTATTCAACTTATTTATAAATGATNCTCATAATTTTATATACCGCTATCATATCCCCCCTTAGTGTCCCCTTTTCCAAGCTGAAAAGTCCTAGCCTTTTTAATCTCTCCTCATATGGAACCCTCTCCAAACCCCTAATCATTTTAGTTGCCCTTCTCTGAACCTTTTCTAGTGCCAGTATACCTTTTTTGAGATGAGGAGACCACATCTGTACGCAGCATTCAAGATGTGGGCGTACCATCGGTTTATATAAGGGCAATAATATATTCTCCATCTTATTCTCTATCCCGGGGTTGGCAACGTTCGGCACGCAGCTCGCCAGGGTAAGCACCCTGGCGGGCCGGGCCAGTTTTATTTACCTGCTGACGTGGCAGGTTCGGCCGATCGCGGCCCCCGCTGGCTGCGGTTCGCCGTCCCGGGCCAATGGAGGCGGCGAGAAGCTGCGGCCAGCACATCGCTCGCCCGCGCCGCTTCTCGCCGCCCCCATTGGCTCGGGACGGCGAATCGCAGCCAGCGGGGGCCGCGATCGGCCGAACCTGCCGAGTCAGCAGGTAAATAAAACTGGCCCGGCCCGCCAGGGTGCTTACCCTGGCGAGCTGCGTGCCGAACGTTGCCAACCCCGGGATAGAGAATAAGATGGAGAATATATTATTGCCCTTATATAAACCGATGGTACGCCCACATCTTGAATGCTGCGTACAGATGTGGTCTCCTCATCTCAAAAAAGGTATACTGGCACTAGAAAAGGTTCAGAGAAGGGCAACTAAAATGATTAGGGGTTTGGAGAGGGTTCCATATGAGGAGAGATTAAAAAGGCTAGGACTTTTCAGCTTGGAAAAGGGGACACTAAGGGGGGATATGATAGCGGTATATAAAATTATGAGTGATGTGGAGAAATTGGATAAGGAAAAGTTATTTACTTATTCCCATAATACAAGAACTAGAGGTCACCAAATTAAATTAATAGGCAGCAGGTTTAAAACAAATAAAAGGAAGTTCTTCTTCACACAGCACACAGTCAATCTGTGGAACTCCTTACCTGAGGAGGTTGTGAAGGCTAGGACTGTAACAGCGTTTAAAAGAGAACGGGATAAATTCATGGAGGTTAAGTCCATTAATGGCTATTAGCCAGGATGGGTAAGGAATGGTGTCCCTAGACTCTGTTTGTCAGAGGATGGAGATGGATGGCAGGAGAGAGATCACTTGATCATTACCTGTTAGGTTTACTTCCTCTGGGACACTTGGCATTGGCCACTGTTGGTAGACAGATACTGAGCTAGATGGACCTTTGGTCTGACCCAGTACGGCCGTTCTTATGTTCATAGGCTGGCAGACAGGACCACAGCGGGGAGCCACGCTGGGCGCAAAGCCTGGGGGTGCTGCAGCACCCCCCGCACTCCTACTTCCTGGGCCTATGGACGGGACTGGGGGCCAGCCTCCCGCAGCCAGTCCTTTAGCGCTGCCCAGCTTGTGCAGCCTGGGCTCCAGCGGCAATTTAAAGGGACTGGGGCTCTGGCTGCTGTTGCAGCAGCAGCAGCCGGGAGCCCCAGGCCCTTTTAATTTTCTGGGCCCTGGGGCAGCTGCCCCTTTTGACCCCATCCCCCCCTTGGTAGCCTTGTTGGTACAGTCCTTAAAGCCCTGCCACAGCAGCGCTTTAACATCAGCTGTGTACCAGCCCATACCAGCAGCTACTTTTACTGCTACGCTGTAACGGCCCATAACGGCCCACTTTCATCTCTGCTTCCCACCCCCCAGTCAGGATCTGCCCATTCCCGAACCTCTTAATCCAGGAGCGGTGGAAATCAAGCACCCCAATCCGGGCTCATTTTACCTCATGGCCCACTTTACTCATCCAGCTACTGAATGGTTTATGAAAGACCTAATGAGGATTTTCCCACCGGTGATCAAACCTACATCTCAATGGGACCTTACTCTCATCCTGTCGATGCTCACAGGTCCATCTTTTGAACCTATAGCAACATGTTCCATGACCTACCTGTCCATAAAGGTGGCATTCTTAGTGTCTATCACTTCGGCCAGGAAGATCAGCGAGCTTGGAATCATTATGGCGGACCCTCTGTAAACAGTTTTTCACAAAGAAAAGATTTATCTTCAACTACACCTCAAGTTCCTTCCCAAGATTGTTTCTAAGGCTTGGTCCACACTGGGGTGGGGGATCGATCTAGGAAACGCAACTTCAGCTACGAGAATAGCATAGCTGAAGTCGACGTTTCCTAGATCGAACTAAGCTTACTTACTGCGGGTCCACGCGGTGCAGGCAAGCTCCCCCGGCGACAGCGCTTCCTCCTCTCGGCGAGCAGGAGTTCCGCAGTCGACGGGGGAGCGCTTCTGGGATCGATTTATCGCGTCCAGATGAGACGCGATAAATCGATCCCAGAAGATCGATCTCTACCCGCCGAATCAGGCAGGTAGTGTGGACCTAGCCTAAATTTCACATCAATCAAAGTATACACTTAGCTGTATTTTTCCCAAAACCCCACATTTCCACTGAAGACAAGAGACTTCACTCCTTCAGTGTTCGGCATGCCCTGGTGTTCTACCTGCAAAGAACCAAACCTATTAGAAAATCACCAAGACTTTATATCGCAATAGTGATAGAGTGAGAGAGAGAGATCTCGCGGTCAAGCCATGTCCTCCCAGAGGAATTCTAAGTGGCTCTTGGGATGCATCCTTGAGTACTATAAGTAGCAAAAATCTCTCCCCTGGGGATAGTGGAGTCATAGCTCACTCCACGCGAGTATAAGCTATCTCCACGGCATCCCTATATGATGTTCTGCTGCAAGACATGTGCAAGACAGACACCTGGAGTTCTATCCACACGTTCCTGACACACTATGGTTTAGTTCAGGGGTCGGCAACGTTTCAGAAGTGATGTGCCGAGTCTTCATTTATTCACTCTAATTTAAGGTTTCGCGTGCCAGTAATACATTTTAATGTTTTTAGAAGGTCTCTTTCTATAAGTCTATAATATATAACTAAACTATTGTATGTAAAGTAAATAAGGTTTTTAAAATGTTGAAGAAGCTTCATTTAAAATTAAATTAAAATGCAGAGCCCCCCGAACTGGTGGCCTGTATTCCACATGTGGGTGGAATAGTGTGAGTGCCACTGAAAATCAGCTTGTGTGCCGCCTTCGGCACGCGTACCATAGGTTGCCTACCCCAGGTTTAGTTCATGTCTCGGCTATGGATGTAGCAGTGGGCTCTGCAGTATCGTAGATATCTTTGCTACCAGCTTCCTCACACCCACCTCCAATCTGAGCACTGCTTGCCAATCACCCACATGTGGAATACACATCACTCGAAGAAGAAATGGAGGTTACTGTGACGTTATTGACATAAACTGGGACCGTATAGATCATTGTTGCAACCAGGGTCCTGTAGTGGCACCCAAATCTTGTATAAAGGGGGTCAAATGGGGTGTCTAGGACAAGGTTATGGTTTACTGGTTATGATTATGCTGTCTATATGTGTGTATCAGTTTTGTAGTTGAAGTTATGAATATTGGCTCTATACTGTCTGTATGGCGAATATTGGCTCTATACTGTCTGTATGGCAAACTTATGCTATGCTTCTGGGTGACATCCCAGACAAGCTGAGATTAGCTCTGCCTAGCCTGCTTGATGGCCCATTAAGGACCATCAGCTATACAATGGACCCATTGAGAGAAGGCAGATACACCTTGTAACTCAGCAAAGTATGCAGGGACTGGCCCATGTGACTCCAGACTCCATTTTGCTGTAATTTTCCACAGTAAGAACAAAGAGGTTCTTATACCTGGAAAAGACTATATAAGGCTGATGCCTCATCTCCATCTCGTCTTCAATCCTGCTTCATACCTCTGGAGGAACTTTGCTACAAGCTGAAGCTTTGAACAAAGGACTGAGGACCCATCCCAGCGGGGGATGTATTCCAGAGACTTGATTTGAACCTGCAGTTTATTCCATCGCTGCTGCAAGCCTGAACCAAGAACTTTGCCATTACTGTATGTAATTGATTCCATTTAACCAATCCTAACTCTCATCTCTATCTTTTTCCTTTTATGAATAAACCTTTAGATTTTAGATTCTAAAGGATTGGCAGCAGCGTGATTTGTGGGTAATACCTGATTTGTATATTGACCTGGGTCTGGGGCTTGGTCCTTTGGGATCAGGAGAACCTTTTTTCTTTTACTGGGGTATTGGTTTTCATAACCATTTGTCCCCATAACGAGTGGCACTGGTGGGAGTACTGGGAAACTGGAGTGTCTAAGGAGATTGCTTGCGAGACTTGCGGTTAGCCAGTGGGGTGAGACCGAAGTCCTCCTAGTCTGGCTGGTTTGGTTTGCCTTAGAGGTGGAAAAACCCCAGCCTTGGGCTGCAACTGCCCTATTTTAGCAATTTGTCCTGAGTTGGCACTCTCAGTTGGGTTCCGCCAGAACCGCATTGTCACAGTTACTTACTATAACTTTGAAATGTGTGGTCTTATCTGTATTCCACTCCCTGCCCTCCTCCCCTCTGCTTTGGATTCTGTGGGATTGTGGGAGAGGCTTCAACCTGCACTGACTCTCATGGCGCAGGTACAGGCCAACAGACACATGACTCCTGCTGCACATGTGTACCCATGTGTGGAGTACAAAGAGGGACCACACATCTCGAAGAATCAGTAAGTAACCTCCATATATCTTGGCAGCCTCTAAAAGTACACAGCCAAATTCTTCCCACAGATATGCACCCATGGTTTCAAATGACTTCAATATGAACTCAGAATCAGTCCGTATGGTGTATTTCACAGATGTTAATGCTTCAATATTTGGTTCTTTGGACCTTAGAGTTGCCTGAATTTTAGTTTGGTGATGCTTTTTTGATCCTGAAAAGTGCTGAGGGATCACAGCTTTTGCTTCAATTAGCATTGAGGGCGCTCAGCAACTCTCAGGGTTAGGCCTTTATTGAAGTTAAAAATGTAGTTACTAGATTTATACAGATTCCAGGTCCATTACAGGGTACAGTGTGCAGTAGTTTGAGAGACCCCGCTTTTGTAAGACCCCATTCATCGTGAGGTATCTTGAACATGCTGTAGCGTCAAAAGTTGATCTACCTCCATACAACTTTAGGGCTGTGAACTTTCCAGTTAAAATAATACCTACCTCTCATAGAGCACTTTTCATCAGTAGATCTCAAAGCACTTAACAAAGGAGGTGTCACAAGCATATCCTTGTGCTCCTGTCTTCTCGTACAATTATCTCTAACACCTCTGGCTTGTTGTATTATCTCATCTACCATCCCTTCACAGTCCTGTGCAGCAACTCTGTTTACAGTGGCATGCAAACATTTTGCCGGAGAAAGAACTCCCTTTATCCTTGCCCTGTTAGCCTCTCCCACTCTCTCTCATTCCATTTTCTTGCACTTCCTTCCTGGGCACCTTTCAACTCTTCCAGTTAATGGGTTAACTAGCTCCTTGGCTCCCCCAGTTCATACTTATCTAGTAATTAGCCCCAGCTTCCCTCAGTCAGGCCCATCTCTGGGAAAACTAATTTGACTTACAGTGACCATAGTGCTGGTTCAGAGCACTCTGTTGCAGGAGGCCAGTATCATTATCCCCATTTTACAGATGGCAAAACTGAGGCACAGAGCTGGCTTGCCTAAGGTCACCCAGCAGGCTAGTGACAGAGCAAGGAATGGAACCAAAGTCTCTTGAATCCTAGTCCAGTTCTATATATACCCAGCCACACTGATGTCTCTGTTTTCATTTGCACTACCATCTGTCTCCGTTCTTTAAGGAGATAAAGGTTCCTGACCATAAAAAGCAATATTCAAATATGATCACATCAGTGAGTGAAAATTATCTATTTTTAAAAAAATATACGAATAATTAACCAAAGTATTACGGAAAAGAAAATGAGCTAGTTAAAAAAAAATGTTCTTATCAAAGTAGACACCATTTCAGGGGACATAAATATTGAACTGGTTTTATAAACTAGCCAAGTGGACTTGCTTTCTAAATGTTTTAAGGTTCATATCCAAGTTACAGCTGAACTATTCTGACATGCCTGTGGAAATGTTATTAACAAGCTACTGTCCCTTGTGCCTGAAATGTATTCTTGGAATTTCTGAGGCTAAAAGCGCATGTTGTCATACAATATCAGTAAGGTGGCAAATCTGAGAAATAGGCTTTGCTTGGAAATTCACAAAGGATGTATTTTACCCTCTATTTTAGGAAATGATGTATTTCACTTCTTGTGTATCTTATTTGTATGTTTTCAGGACTCCTCCTCAATTGGAACAGCTACAGTGGCTGGACCCAGAACAAGTGCAATAATTGGAGATCAGGGAACACCGACAAAGGTCCAGCTCCCCCTCAATATGTAAGTAGCCAGTTCATCTTAATCACACTCAGGCATTTTGCAAATCACTTGTGGTTTTGATTTATTTTTTTTTATTATTATTTGAAAGAGTAGTTCTCATAGCAGTAGTTCTTTGAATACAATTATCTCAATCTTTGAATACAGTTATCACTGAAATTGAAAAATGAACAGTGAAAGGTCAGGTCACCTTTCTTTACATAGTCCTTTTTTTAGCTTACAGAATATTTATTACAGTTATCTGAATCATTGCAAAGCAAATGGAGTGCCTATCTGCTAGAGAAAGCCTGCTCCCTTAAATTAAAAGCTTTAGGAAGGCCAACTCCCATACATTGGAACAACTGAGTCAATCATCATTCAGATGAACTGTGTCTAACCATAAAAAGTAGTCCAATCACATTCTTCAGTACAATAACCAAAGACATCAAATGGAACATTTTAAGTGCAAGAATATCGTGAGTGTATAAATACTGGATGGAAGAACAGTAGGTTGATTAGATAGGGTATAGGAGCAATAGGATCTATTATAATAATTCTCTTCTAGGCCAGTGAATATATTGGGTACCTATGTCATTAAACTACCGAACCCCTTCTTCTAATAAAATATATGAAAACCCAACTGAACCTTAACATACATATGTTTGTGTGCATAATGCCCTAAAAGCGTAGCTGAAATTCGCACACGCAAACATGTAAAATGAGATGACAGATCTACTTTAAAGAGAATAGGAAATTCAAAACCATGAAAACTAGCCCTTAGTAAACCCATTCTGCCACAACGAGTACTAAAGCTTAGAGGATACAAAACATCATTCATTGTTCTGAGATTCTGATGAGAGAATCGTATCGTTACTCTGCAGTCACTCTGTGGAGCCTGTGTGATATTAATGTGATGATACATATTGAGGCAAATCCTTCTCCTACCTTTTCAGATGCTTAGGGCCCTGGTGGAGTTCTGCTCTGCAAGGGAAGATTCCCTTACATATTGATAAAATCAGTGCTCAAGTCCTTAAAAAAAAAAAGGTTCCAGAACACATGATTTCAAGAACAAGAATACCTTAGGACAGGTTGAATCACTGGCTGGAGGTGCAGGGATAGTTATCAGTAGTACCAGAACCGGCTTGCACATGCTCTCAAACATGAGAATTTATATCCCTTCCAAACACTGTGTTTTTTTTTAAAAACCCTTACTACTGTAACTCCAGACATTCTTGCTGTCCATGTGTATATGCAATCCCTTTATGAATCCTGCTAGCTTTTGGCATCAGTGCTTTCCGGAACATTCCAGCACAACTCAATGCTGGATAAAAGGGGTAAGTAGGTCTAAGACCGTCTAATTTAGACTAAGTTATACCACCACTTTACACATGACCTCTGAATTAGGCCCACAATATAAAGACATAAACAAGTACTAATCAGAGGCGAGCCATGCTTCTTGATCCCAAGTTGTGCAGCCTCCACACTCTCCATTGTATCCTAACAGAGCACTGTGATGAGGGATGAGCACTGAAGCATGTAGCACTGTTTCATGTCACGCAGATGCATTTCAGTGTTCTTCAGTTCATATGCAGCCTCGTGTTTTCTGTCAGGTGAGCACCAATAGAGCTGATCATTGCTACCTGATTATACAGACTGAACAAAAAATATGCAGAATGGTTTCTCCTGTCTGTTGACTAATGAAATATAATTATATCACATGCACATGGTAAACGGAGCCAAGTACATCAACCTAAGCGTGCCCAGAGGAGCTGTTATCAAATATTTTGTATTCTACTCATTACTGTTGTTTATTTACTGGCTGCAAAAGAAAAAGAAAAGTCTACTGGTAACATAAAGGAATAAAATAGGAAAAACTAATAGGATTTATTCTTCAATTATATTTCCTAAAGAGCAGAAGTAAAAAGCCAAGCATCATTTTTATTGGTTGCAGGTCTACAATCACTGTGGTTATAGTTTTCATTATTTCTTTGTTTCTCTGCTACTAGGTATGCACTGAACCCCTTCTAACCTTTCCTCAATATGAGGATATTCTGCTACATTTTGTAGGGTAAATGCAGTTTTCACAGCATTTGCCCATTTGTTCTAGTCCTTCCGTACTGCCTTCAAAACAACACTCAGGAATGAGCAATCATAAACAGGGATGGTTGGAAATCTCCTTTTGTATTGGTGGCAAGGGGATAGTGTCAAAAAACTTGATTGTTATAAGATAGAAGGTGCTGTGGGGTGGTTGTTCTTGTTATTTTTTCCTTAACAGGCTTCCTAGCTATCCCCCAAAGTACAAGCAATCATTCTGAATTTTCAGCAAGCATCTCTCCAAACACTGGGACTAATTTTAACAGCTATAAGTTGTAGTATTTCATAGCATGAGTCATGTCCCTGAAGTAATGAAGCAAGAACAAAAGAGAGATGAAAGGAAAGATCATAAACAAAGGGAATAAATAAAAGTATAATTAAATATATAAAAAGTTATGGCTATTGAGATCAAGATTAAGTTGTGCTTATTGAGATAAAGACTAAGGTTATATGCATACTGCATACAAAAAACATAGGGTCAACTCTGAATCCTTGCTGTGGAGAAACTCCCATTGATTTTAATGGGAGTGTTGCCTGAGTAAGGATGCCATCGTTTGGCCCTAAGACAGTTGTTAAAAGAGTATCATCTTATCCACACACACAGAAATGTAGGAATTCTCATATTGGACCAGTATCCTCTTTCTGGCAGTGGGTAATACAAGATGAAAAAACCCTATAGCAAGCATTTGTGAAATAATCTGCTCGTAAGAAAAGTTTCTTCCTAATCCCCAAAGTTAGAGGCTGGATCATGCTCTGAACCATACAAATTTATATCCTCTCCAGACATTTGACTTTTTAAAAATACTCAATATTGTAACTCTGGACATTCTTGCTACCCATATGTATATGTAATCCTTTTATGAAACCTGCTGAAGTCTTGGCTTCAGTGCTACTTCGTGGCAGTGAGTTTGGCTGGCTGATTGTGCATTGTGTGAGAAAGTATTTCTGTGTGTCAGTTTTAAAGTTCTGCCTTTTAATAAAATAAACTATCCCCTTTGTTCTCATATTGTGAGTGAGGATGAATAGCAGTATTTGATCAGCCAGCTCTGTGCCATTCATTATTATGTATACCTTAATTATGTCCCCTCTTTAGTCATTGTTTCTGAGCAGCATGTGTGTCACAGGGCATTCCTGCACTGTTAGACTGAAATAAGAACCTGAACATCACTTGTTTTGGCATCATCTATACACTCAGCATGTGTGTAACTTCTCCCTGCAGCTACTTAGCTCTGTATGCATACAAGCCTCAGAAGAATGATGAGCTGGAGCTGCGTAAAGGCGAAATGTATCGGGTCATTGAGAAGTGTCAGGATGGCTGGTTCAAGGGGACATCTCTGAGAACGGGAATGTCTGGAGTCTTTCCAGGCAACTACGTGACTCCTGTTTCCAGGTGAGGACCATTGGCCAGAGGTTATTAGGTAGCTCTGCATAGGAGCAGGGATGTACAGAGAGGAGGGCAGAAGTTTCTACTTCTACAGAAAAATAAAAAATGGGTAGATTTAGTTTTAAATTGCACACTCTTCCCCGAAAGCTTTATTAATGGCAATTTTCTACCATTACCATCTTAGGTATCTTGGTTTGCTGGTTTTGGTTTTAGAATCACTCACATTTTCAAGAGACATTATTAATTGTTTAAAATTACTACATTTACAGTTTATCTGGATTGCCTACCCCATTATTTTAAAGAACCTATGAGCTATGGAGTCCATATCCAAAAAAAGGAACTAAAGGAGTTTTACAATAGAGATGAGAAAAATAAGGAGAGATTGTAGTTTGTTTTTCAACACCTCATCATTTTTATTTTGGTTTTGTAAAACTAAAACTGCAGAGTCATTTGAATAGAGGTTCAATTTTATCAGAAACCCCCAAAGTTCAGAGGTGGAAAGTAAGTTTGATAAATTAGTCCTGTTTCAGCCATCTGTGTATCAGAAATAGAACGGAGTGAGAAGAAACACAGTTTTGGGTTTTGCAAAATTTCATTGGTCAGAGTTTTGTTTGGCAAAGCCAAAACAAAGGCTGTTTCTGGCAGCATTTTATAGAAAACTCGGAAACTTGAGGGAAAGGGTCTAGGTAACTGGTTTCAGATTTGATCCCTCCCTAGTTTACTGCAATATACAGTGTGTGGTATAGACAAAACTAAAGACAAGCATAAATTGTAAAGAAAAACATAATAAATGAAGGGAGTCAAATGAAAATCAAACCAGAGAACCATTTCGAACTGGTATTTTTACTTGAACCAGAACCAAACCAAAACCATAATTTTATCCAATTTACTTACCTGATTTGGAACTGAACTGAAAAAAAAATTGGGCTACTGGTTAAAGGTTCAGCATTCTTAAGCTCAGTATTCTAGAAAAACTACTGTGACCATATTTTCATTATAAAACAAGACAACAAAATAAATAGGCATGTGATTGGTGCTAGAAAGGCCTGCCCCAGTATATAGTAGAACCTCACAGCAGTGGTGGATTAGCCACTGGGCCAACGGTGCCTGTGCCCAGGTGGCCCCTGAAAAAATGGGCATGCCCCAACTTGCTCCGCCTGCCCACAGCAAGCCCCCACGCCCCGACCCCACTTCCTGGCAGGAGCACTGGGTAGGCAGGGGAAGCCCCTGTTCCCCAACCCCGGAGGAGTGCTGGGTGGGCGGGGGAAGCCCCCATGCTCTGATCCAGCTCCCCAGCAGGAGCACTGGGGGGGGAGGGCCCCCATTTGCTCTGGCCCAGGGTCCCAGAAATCTGTAATCCACCTCTGCCTCACAGTTACAAACACCTCGGAAATGAGGTTGTTTGTAATTCTGAAATGTTCAAAATTCTGAACAAAACGTTATTGTGGTTCTTTCAAAAGTTTACAACTGAACATTGACTTAATACAGCTTTGAAACTTTACTATGCAGAAGAAAAATGCTGCTTTCCCTTTTATTTTTTTAGTAGTTTATATTCAACACAGTACTGTACAGTATTTGTTTTGTTTGTTTGTTTTTGTTTTGTCTCTGCTGCTGCCTGATTGTGTACTTCCAGTTCCAAACGAGATGTGTGGTTGACTGGTCAGTTCATAATGCTGGTATTTGTAACTCTGAGGGTAGGTCTATACTTACCTCCGAGTCCGGTGATAAGCAATCGATCTTTTGGGATCGATCCCGGAAGTGCTCACCGTCAACGCCGGTACTCCTGCTCAGCGAGAGGAGTACGTTGCATCGACGGGGGAACCTGCCTGCCGCGTCTGGACCCGCGATAAGTTCGAACTAAGGTACTTCAACTTCAGCTCCGTTATTCACAGAGCTGAAGTTGCGTATCTTAGTTCGAAATGGGGGGTTAGTGTGGACCAGGCCTGAGGCTCTACTGTAATGAGAGGAGAATGACATGACAATGAGAATCGACGAAGGCCAGCCCACAAGTGTAGGAAGGGAGAGAGGAAGTTTAGGAGCAGCCTGCTTACCACATGAGGCAGCAGGGGGCCCCAGAGAAAAGATCTCTGAGACTGCCCTGGGGAGGAATCAGGTGGAATCCTCCCTGGTCCCAGAAGTTAACAATAACTCTTCAAACCCAAGGAAAAATGTAGTGGCTCCCCAACCTTAGGCAGGCCTCCTCTGACCCATCTCCAGTATCTGGGGCATTTCCTCCCACCAGTTGCCCCACTTGAGGCCCCAAACTCAAATGTATCCCTTTCACCGCAGAAGTCCAATATGACATAACAAATGTTAGAAGATGTTATTTTAGTTTGCTCAAACAAATTGTTCATAAAAAAAATTGTGCTTATTTGACAACACAAAAACACTAGGAAAACTCTTGAAGTTGAAGATATATGGTCAAAAATCAAAATAGTTTCAATTTTAAGTTTCAACTCTCTTTTTTGAATTTACTTCCACTGACATTGATATTTGATTCAAATTGGTTCAAACTGATAACTGAACCATTGTTTGCGTTTTTTCTGATGACTTGAATCAGAATTGAACCCAACACACTGACTGCAACTGAATCAGAACCTGAACCAAAACAAAATAAATATCAGTTTGACTCTCTGAATAACTGTAACATTGTTTTCACTTTGCCCCACCTGTAGTCTAGCTGACTTTAGTCTAAGGTTGCATTTCAGTGCCAAAAGAATTAACGCTATAGCTTTGTAATGCCTGAATTATTCATTAATCTAAATTTCTTTATCTGATTTTTATACAGCAACTTGGCTGCCTGCGGTACTTGACTCTTTAGCTCTTAACAAGTAAAAGGTTCATGCTGTGGTATTGGTGATCCGGATCAGCAAGACTTTGCTAAATGCAGCATGTCATAGCTAGAATAAGACACTGAAAAATGCTAAAAGGCAAAAATGCTTTCTGCACCACATGAGTTCTATGATTAATTTTATGATCCATTAGAAATGAACGTGTAATTAAAACAGTCTGTTCATATATGCAGTACCTTAAGTGAAAACAGCAAGAAAAATACTATAATAAACAAACTCTCCCATTTGTCACAGTCTTTGATTTACCCGTTTTCCTTTCCTTCAACCAGCAAAACAAAGGAGCATGCTAGGGGGCAGGGTGGAGGGCTGTGCACGGCCAGTTGGGAACAGGGACAGGGTATCCAGGAAATGTACTAATTTCAAGTATCTCTCAGGCTCCCTCTGCTGGAGGGTTCCTATGGGATTCCCCAGCAGTGTTATTAAACCTGCAGGGGTGCATCTCTGCTTGTGAGCGCAGAGGCATGCATGTTGCTATATTGGTGAATCAAGCCTATTGCTGGTGATTTAGCCAGCTCTCTCTGAATCTCATTTCCTACTTGTCCACTTTTCACAATGTCATTGAGGGTGACACATAGCACCCAAAGGGGGTAAGGACCCTAGACAGTGTGTCACCTCTTCCCTGTCTGGAAGGTGGGGGAAATGTTCAAGATTTTCCAGTTTAAAAGAAACCCAGTTATACCACCATGAAGATGGATTCAAAACAACATAAATAGGCAAACTTTATACAAAGTGAAAAAATGTAGGAATCTATGTTTCTATTATTTTTCTTCCTTCTCTTGTTTATCTTCCTGTCTTCACATTTTTTGACTGTAGCGTCTTGCATCCTCTCATTAGTGTGTGTGCATGCTTTCCCTCAGACTTATTCCTTTGTATTTGTTTTCCCCCTTCACTCTCTTTCTTTAGGACTTAATATCTTCTTCTCTGGTTTGGCCTTTCACTCTAATTCGTATGTTCAGTGTTTCCCCTCCCTCTCCTCCTTTCCCCTCTCTCTGTCCTATTACATTTAAACTATTTCTCTCTCTAAAGTCCTCTCACCCATCCAGCCTCCTACAGCCTATCTTAGCTCCCCTCCATTATCTCCTCTCCCCGGTCTGATTTCCTGCCATCTCGCCCTTCCATTTTCTCCAGCCCAAATACTTCTCTCCCCACCCTCCTGTATCATGTCCTCATGTTCTGCCCTTTATCCTCTTCTCTCTCCTCCTCTTGTGGAGCTCAATGCAGTGAGGTGGACAAGGGAGGGCAATGAGAACAGAATAGCACCAAAGCCATTTGATCTGTTTCACAGCACTGCTGGGAAGTAGAGGGCAGGCACTTGGCTAGCGGAGAAGAACACACTATACATGTAAGAGCAAATAGAGAGCTGGCATCTGTACAGTATTTTCACCCCTTCTGACTGCAGTTACTAGGTCAGTGGGAGGGAAAGAATGAGACTTGGGGCAAGTCTACGCTTAAAAAGCTGCAGCTTTGCTTTACTACGCGGATGGGAGAACTTCGGTCAGCGTAGTTAATACGCTTCCGCGAGAGGCGGTAGCTATGTTGACATAGTGCTTTCTACACCCGGGGTTAGGTCGATACAACTACATTGCTCAGGGGTATGGATTTTCACACCCCTGAGCGATGTAGTTATACTGGTGTAAGTCTGTAGTGTAGACCAGCGGTTCTCAACTGGGGGTCTGCGGCCCTCGAGCCCTTTCAGGAGGGCCGCGGGACCCTGTGACAGGAACCCCAAGCCCAGGCGCCCCCCGGCCATGGGGCTGAAACCCCGAGCCTTGATGCCCTCCACCACAGGACTGACGCCAGGAGCTTTGGCATGAAGCTGGGAGCCCTGGCACCCCCCGCCGTGGGGCTGATGAAGCCCCGAGCGCTAGTTGCCCCCTCTCCCTGCAGTGCCAGAACAATCCCAAGGGCAGCTCCACCCCCCCACACACTTCCCCCTCTACCCGCCCCGAGGCTCCACCCCTTGGCCAGGTCAGAGGGGGGAAGCCAGTGTCGGTCAGTGCGGGCAGCTGCTGCTCTGGCTGGCACCATGGAGCAGGCGACCTCCTCGTTCCCTCGCCTGCTGTTGGTGCCCAGGGTTGTGGCTGCTGCTCCTCAGCTCACGCAGCTAGTAAGAGCCACCCAGGCAGGGGGACCCAGCTCTGTGGCTGGCAGAGCCCTTGGGGACCAGTGACCATAGGGGAGCCCTCCTGGTGCACAGCCCCTAGCTACTCCCCTCCCTGCATCCTGAGCTACCCCTCCCCCACTGCCTGCACACAGCCCCAGCTACCCCCTGCCTGCACCCTGAGCTACCCCCTGCCCTCACACAGCCCCTAGCGACCCCTCCCTCCCCCCGCATTACCCTCCCTCCCGCACACAGCTCCTAGCTACCCCCTCTCTGTACCCTGAGTGGTTTTCAAACTTTTGGTGCTGAACCCCACCACACATGGCGCAGACAGGCTGGGTGGTCTGCTGAGGGAAGTCAGAGGGGGGAGGTGGCGCTGCCTCCCTGGATCCTACTGCACGGAGCTGGCCCAAGCCCTACTGGCCCAAAGTATGTCTATGCTTAAGGGCCCACCCATGCCCGGAGTCCCGAGTCTCCTCCCTCCCCCACTGGGCCCTGGAGCTTTTATAGCATGTTGAGAGAGGCCTTAGAAGAAAAAGGTTGAGAA
Source organism: Trachemys scripta elegans (assembly GCF_013100865.1). Taxonomy (NCBI): domain Eukaryota; kingdom Metazoa; phylum Chordata; order Testudines; family Emydidae; genus Trachemys; species Trachemys scripta. Next base: position 236,710,944 of record NC_048298.1, read on the forward strand.
CCCCTGGTGTAGACCTTGGTCAGCAGGGGAACAGGGCTCTGCTGAGCTGGCTGCATAAAGAAACAGTCTTGTCCCTGAATCCTCTTCTCTCTGCTTGCCCAGACAACGTGGATAATCAAAGGGTTTCCAGGGCCAAGCAGGTAAGAGAAGGAAAATGTGTACAATGTGGGTGAGCTGCTAGGGCTGGGTTTTGTAGGGGGGTTGGTTGTTTGCTTGTTTGTTTGCCTATTAAACAGATCTCCCTTCCAGTAAGGTCAGTTGAGCTCACCTAGCCTCTGGGCTCACTTATCATTCTTTTGAATTAGAACTGGGTGAATGGTTCATGTGAAAATCCAAAGCCAACCAAACCAGCTGGTTTTGAGGCTGCCAGTCCAAACCCGAACATCACCATTCTGATTCAACAGGCATACTGTAGGGATTTGGTGCTGCCCATCTTTTATTCCACATACATTTGCATGGAGCTCAGGCCCTACATTAATATCTTCACGGCTCATTTTAATTATTTTTCCATTGCCACCTGCAAACATAGCCATGCTGTACAAAACAGCATTTTGATGACATCCGTTTCTTCTGGATTTGGTTGGTAATATGTAGAAGTCTATTAAAATAAATTGAAGCAGTAATTCTGGGTTTCGAACAAGTTCATGGAGAAAAAAAGATGATCTTTCTGTTCTTATATCATTTGTATCTTGTGCTGAACATTCAAGCTTGAGCGATCCCCCATGTGCGGAGCAGGGGAGAAGGTGCAAAATTCCACCAAAATACATATTTTTCTGGGAAATATAAACAAAATAGAATACTTACCCTTAAACTTCATTTTATTTTAATACCTTAATTTGTATCATGTCCCACTTCAGGGGACTTCTGGTAGTTTATGGCAATCACTGCAGTATACGAGTAACTATGTCTTAACAGAGTTTTCACATTATACTTCCTTTCTCTTTAGAGTGCCTATAGGAGGTGGCCAGCCCAGGAATAGCTTAGCAGGCGGGGCTCAGACAGTAAAAGGACCCCCAGGAGCTGTTCACCCAGGAGGTGCAAGTCTTACAAACACGGCCACTGCTGTCAGACCTGTTGTTCCAATCACTGCACCTCAGACACATCCCCAACAACAAACAGCGTCTCCTCAGATGAATAACTGCATGAGGTACTCAGCCCAGCAAATGGTCAGCCAGACTCGCAGTGCCATGCAGATGGGTATGTATAGTCTCCCTAATGCCTCTTGCCTTACCTTCTCAGAATCTGACATTGTATCCCTCGTGAAAAAAGCCACTGGAATCCGATTGTACCTACAAGTTTTCTTTGCAAGTCTTTCATTTTAGTCAAAGCTCAGCCCTCTGTAATAGGATATGTTTTATTGCTTGTAATATTTACAGACTTCTATTGATCTCTGGGAACTATGCTGTGTTTATCAGATTGTGCTGTTGTCACAGCTGAAATAGATTACAGTGGTTACAAATATTTACATAATTTATTTTAGAGAATAAAGCATCCTGCATCCTAAGAAGATTAACATTTCTAAGTCCAGTTGGCTTACTGACAAAAAAAAATACTGCACTTATCACAAACAAGTAATATGTGACTTAAAATTAAGAAACATTTCACTGGGCTTCAAGGATGAAAGTTATATATTAGGCAGAAGAGGACTCAGCACTGGTGGTAAAGGAAGATATCCAAAAAACAGTGCCACCTCTTTGAAATGCGAATAAGAGGTTTGCACAGCAGGGGGCCAGTGTTGTTTCTAGTTTTCCTTTTTGATGCAAAGCACGGGTTTTCTGGAGCAGAATTTATGCTGCTTTCCTCATGTTCAATTGTTGCAATGTTGAGTGAATTAAAAGTAAATTACATGGTAGATCTTTACGGCAAAATGTAAAGATGTTTTGTTTTTAATATTTTATAGAGACTTGAGCCCTTGTGTTTATAAAGACTGAGCTAGAGAAGCACTGGGAATGCTGGCAACTGAAGATTTTAGATTCAGAACAGACTAGACAAAGTATGCTACAATCTAAAACATAGATTCTCAGATTAAGGCCAGAAGGGACCATTATGATCATCTAGTCTGACCTCCTTATAACACAGGCCAAGTGGAAAAGTAATCAAATCCCCATGAATCTAAATCTTATTCTATTTCTTTGGTTGTAACGCATAGTGGCATCTCTTTACATGCATAGAAGTCACGCTACAATGTAATCTAATTATCATAATTAATTTTTTGTAGTTCAGAGAGAAGATTGATAGATTCCAAGGCCAGAAGGGACCATTGTGATCATCTAGTCTGACCTCCTATATAACACAGGCCATAGAACTTCCCCTAAATAATTCTTAAAGTGTATCTTTTAGAAAAACATCCAAACTTGATTGGAAAATTGCCAGTGATGGAGAATCGACCACAATCCTTTGTAAATGTTCTAATGGTTAATTACTCTCACTATTAAAAATATACTCCTTATTTCCAGTCTGAATTTGTCTAGCTTCAACTTCCATCCATTGGATCACTTTACAGATTAAAGAGCCCATTATTGAATATTCATTCCCTATGTAGTTACTTAGAATGTAAAGTAGTCACTCCTTGACCATCTCTTTTTTAAACTAAGTAGATTGAGCTCTTTGAGTCTGTCACCATAAGGCATGTTTTCTAATCCTTTAACCATTCTTGTGGCTCTTCTCTGAACCCTCTCGAAGTTATCAACATCCTTCTTGAATTGTGGGCAGCCAAAATGGGACACTGTATTCTAGTAATGGTCGCACCATTGCCAAATACTCCTACTCGAGATTCCCTGTTTGTGCTTTTGGCCACAGCATCGCATGGAGTTCATGTTCAGCTGATTATCCACTGTGACCTCCAAATCTTTTTCATAGTCATTGCTTCCAAGGATAGAGTCCCCCATTGTGCAAATATAGCCTACATTCTTTGTTCCTACATGTATACACTGACATTTGGCCATATTAAAATACATACGGTTTCCTTCAGCCAAGCTTACCAAGCAATTCAAATTGCTCTGTGTTAGTGACTTGGACTTTCATTATTTACTCTTCTGACAATTTTTTTGCCATCTGCAAACTGTATCAGTGCAGACTTTGTTTCTTCTAGGTCATTAATAAAAATATTAAATAATGTAGGGCCAAGAACTGATCCCTGTAGAATCCCATTAAAAATGCACCTTTTCAATGATGATTCCCTGTTTACAATTACATTTTGAGTCCTATCAGTTAACCAGCTTTTAATCCATACAGTAGGTGCCATGTTAATTTTATATCTTCTAGTTTGTTAATCAAAATGTCATGTGGTACCAAGTCAAATGCCTCACTGAAGTCTAGGTATAGTACATCAACACTACAACTTTGGCTGATAAAGGTAGTAATCTCATAAAATATATATCAAGTTAGTTTGACATGATTTATTTTCCATAAACCCATGTTGATTGGCATTAATTATATTATCCTCCTTTAATTCTTTATTAATCAAGTCCTGTATCAGCTGCTCCATTATCTTGCCTGGGATTGCTGTCAGACTGACAGCCTATAATTACCTGGGTAATCCTGTTTATCCTTGGCACACCATTAACTTTCTTCCGGTTTTCTGGAACTTTTGTGGTGTTCCCAGACTTATTGAAAACCAGCATTAACAGTCCAGCAAGCTTCTCACCCACCTCTTTTAAAACTCTTGGATGCAAGCTATCTGGACCTGCTGATTTAGAAATGTCTAACTTTAGTAGCTGCAGTTTATCATCCTCCTAAGAAACTAGCGGAATAGAAAGTGTTTTTATATATGACTACATTGTGACGGATTGAACCCCACCTTCTGGGATGTCACTTGATATGCTTGGGTCCCACTCAGCCCTCCGGCCCTGCCAGCCTGGATTTCCCTTGCACTGGGTTGCTGTGCCAGGCTCTCAAGCCCCTTTCCAGCACACACCCAGGCAAGACCACAGCCAGCTGCAGACACAGACTACAGTCAGATCTGTGTGAGAGGATTCATCCAGCACTCCCATGCACACCCACTGTGGAGAGGTAAACCCCAGATAATATTGTGTTGTGCTGTATAGAAAGATCTGCACAGCACAAGCTGATAAAAATTTGTCCTCTCCCTCAATGTGAAGAGAGATATGCACAGCTTGTTGTCACACCCCCTCCCTCCCATATGGATTGGATCGCACAAACTGGGTTATGTTATAAACAAGAAAACAAGAAATAAGGTTATTAACAATAAAAGCTACATTTTATATGATCATAAGGGATAGCAAACAGAGCAAAACAGATTACTAAGCAAATAAAACAAAACACGCAAACTAAGCTTGATTCACTAAAGAAACAGGTTACAAAATGTAATTTCTCACCCTAAATGTTGAATTAGGCAGGATGCATAGTTTCTAGCTCAGCGTTCCAGTTATTTCTCTTTACAGACTATACTCCTCTGTCTCAGTCTGGACTCAGCCCTTGCCTTTCCCACAGCTCAGTTCCTTTGTCTCTTCAGGTACTTTCAGTAGACTTTCTTCTTGGGCAGGAAGGAATGGAGAAGAGTCCTGTTTGCCTTACTCCCCAGCCTTAAATAAGATTTACATAAGGCAGGAATCTTTTGTTTCCCAGTCTTGACCTCCTCCTCCTTTTGGTGGAAAATCACTAGAAGTCCAAGATAGTGTTTAGTACCAGGTGACAGGACCATCTGACCTAGTAGTGTCACAGCTACATCCCAGGACGCCTCTCAGGAAGGAGAGAGATTAGTATCTTTAAAGTATAGTATATTTGTATCTATAAAGATTGTTTCTTCCTAATGGCCCATCAAAGCTGATGGGTGTCTCCCAAATACACACACAGTTGTAATTGTTATGTAGCCAATATTCCTATCTTTAGATACAGAAATGATACATGCATACAAATTGGATAATCACATTCAGTAAATCATAACCTTTCCAATGATACCTTACAAGACCCATCTTGCATAAAATATATCTTAGTTAGGCCATATTCATATCATAACCATATTTCTATGAAAAATATGGTGTGTAATGTCACATACATTACCTGTTTTCCCCCCAAATACAGAATAGACATATCTATTGAACGTGTCTTCTTTTGTGTATTATTATTGATAATTTTACCACTACCATCTAGTAATGGCCCAGTACCATTCTTATGATTCTTTTATGATTTGTTTTGTTCCTAATAGATTTAAACAATTTCTTCTTGTCTGTAATTCTGCTGGCCATAGTGTTCTCCTTGTGTCCCTTTGCTTCCCTTATCAATGTTCTGTAAGTGCTTACTTCTTCCTCAAATGAACCGATCAGCAAGTTCTCCAGATTTCCTCTCCACTGCTTGTCTAGTCACCAGCAGCCCTTGTAGTCAGACCATGCATGATCTGAAACATATTCACGGTTTGGAAAGACTCAGGAGGCAGGAATGGAGTGCTTGTTGGAAAGTAGCATTAAATATGTCACTGTGTCATGTATCTTGTAATAGTAACCAAGCTGGCATCAGTTTACACAGATCTGGCAGTACAATATATCTTTGGCTCTCTGGAACCTTTTAGGAAGTTCCTGTTGCTTTAGATGGCCATGCTAAATAATAAAGAATAAAGAAGTATTCTCATGGAGCTAAGACAGGATGTGGTTGCAGGATAATTTTAGCCCAGGTAGATGCATTATACCCTCCCTTTCCCATCTCTCAGCTAATCCATGTAGCTGCCTTCTGCCTTCAGAAGCTACCTGCCAGCACTCCCTGCGTTCTTCTTGTCCCATGTGGTTTTGAGACCACATCTCAATATCCTTCCAACATCTTGACATGCAAAGTAGTCAGAGCAGAATAACTCAGGAAATATAGCTCTCCTGGCACTTAATTTTTTGTGCTTCTCATACTTTCCATGGGTATTTGAGGTTTATTTTAAGATCTCAAAAAACCAAACAATGTATTAGACACAATATGTAATTCACAAAGTAAAGGGAAAATTAGCAGAATTTCCAACATTGACTTAAGGAATACTCCAGTTCAATTTCTCTTTCACCAATCCACAATGGCCAGAATAGGCTGCTGTCCAGTAGCCCAAATCCTACAGAGCTCTTCTGCATCTCGGCCTGCAGAGTGAAGAAACTTAATCCTATGTCTTAAAAAAAAAGAAGGTACTTCCAATAAAAGAAAATTATACAATATTCAAGTCATGCTCTTGTTGGCTTGCAATATACATGAATAACAAATCAATTTTTTCACAAATCCACTAATGTCGAAATACAGAAAATGAAATATGAGCAGTCCAGAACAAAAATAGTCTTCAGTGAACATTGCTAATTAATAGAATGATTGACACAGCACAATCCAAACCCACAGATGTTTAGAGCAAAGACAGCTATAGACTGTAGAAGCCCTGCTCACAGCTGAGTCTTCTCCGACCATTTCTTTTGCTGTTTTTGGCACTGTCAGTTTCCTTCATGCCTAGAAACGCTGATGCCTGTATTAAACAAACAATGCATGTCAGTATGACTATCGAATCAACCTTAAATCTAGAGGGAGGTAGCAGCATGCAATGAAGTTCTATCATTTGTATTCTTATCCCAGAGATCTATAGAAATACCATTTCACCTTGGAACCAATCTGACTGTAACAATATTTTCAGACCTTGAACACTGCCCTTATGCTTGTAGAGGGCTACAAGATTTGATTTCTTGTAGCAGGACTTGCACATTACACAAATCCCAAACGAGAGTGCCACTCGATTAGCCTACCCACAAATACAATTTGTACACAAAGATTGGGAGGGGATGAGTTAGGTGGGAGTAAATCAATAATACCCATTTCTAACCTGAATTTGGAGATGGCCCATATATTTCATTACATGTTGTTGGGTGATCGAGTAGCAGGGGCGGCTCCAGGCACCAGCGCAGCAAGCGCGTGCCTGGGGCGGCAAGCCATGGGGGGCGGCCCACTGGTCGCTGTGAGGGCAGCAGTCAGGCAGCCTTCGGCGGCATGCCTGTGGGAGGTCCGCCGGTTCCGCGGTTTCGGTGGCAATTCAGCAGCAGGCATGCCGAAGGTGCGGGAACAGCAGATCACCTGCAGACACGCCACCGAAGGCCGCCTGACTGCTGTGCTTGGGGCGGCAAAAAACATTGAGCCGCCCCTGGAGGTAGGGAAGACAGTAAAAAAGAAAATGACAATCTGGAGAAAATCTGAATTCGTGGACTCTTACTCTTCCTGGAGGACAAAGTTACAAAAAAATTCCAGACAAATAAGTGACAGTTTGGTGGATTGCTAAATTCAACATGAATAAACAGAAACTCTGTTGGATGAAGGAATAACTGGGATGAAGGAATAACTGGGAAAGAGAATCATACCAACATTGGAGTTGCTGTACTGGAATATATTAGGGGTCCATCTAGCACAGGTGTCCATCTAGTTGATTGTCTTCCAAAGGTTGGTAATATCTGATGCTTCAAGAAGAGGTTAAAAAAAAATCTCAATAGGCATCCAGTGTTGTGTGTGTAACATGGGAATAAGATTAGGGTGGAATTGCTTCATGAGCTCAGATGGTGATCAGTTGCTACGCTGAGCGTGGGGATGATGCCCTTTGCCATTTTAAACCCTAGCGATGTAAGAGCAGGTGCTGTTCTGACAGATATTAATAGAAAATCCTTTTTTGAATTTTACTAGAATAATGCTGGTCAGTAATATCCCATGACAGAACTCCACAGATTGGTTTTAATGCTGCTTAAAAAGTATTCTTAAGAAAGGGAATTTTAAGAGAACTACTGAATTTTTTAAGTGTTGGGAATGCTTAACTCTGGCCTATTCTTCTCCACTGTACAAAGCAACAAACCCACCTGGAGAACAGAAAAGACTTAGGCATGGAAATGAAACTGGAGCTCTGTGCTATACTTTTTGACACATGAAGCATTCTATAGTTTCCTGGATCCTTGGAGGGCTGGCATTGATAGTCAGTGTGTTGTAGTTATTGTTATATAGATGAGCAGTAGTTCCCCGGTTCTTGGTGGTGATCTGCTGAGGTAAAGTGGAGTTCACCTATCTGGGGAAGGAAAACTAAGTGGTTTTGCATAGTCCCTTTAGGATTTTCCTGGCAGAAACAAAGCTGATCTCAAACGTGCTTTAATGATTGGCACTACTTAACTTGTCTTGAACAGCATAGTAATTTGCTATTCTCTTTTTTAAAGTGCCAATACATATTGTTAAGCCTAAAATATTGTACAGTTTTTGGTTTCTTTAAATCACATTTCAAAAATACAAGATCAGTTTTAATAATCTAAATTAGTCCCTGCTGATGTAAGTTTAACAGTTAGGAGCTCCAGAAATGATCAAAGAGTTAACAGTAACTATTAGAGTGAAGTAGGAATTTATTTTTAAAATGGAGTATATTTGTGTTTACCTTGAAGAGTAAATACCATGGACACTCAATGATTGTAGAAGTCAACAGTACACTCAGTGGGCTGTTTACAAGATGTGGTAGGAATTGTGGGTTTTTATTTTAAAACACGAGAGGGGTAGCCATGTTAGTCTGGATCTGTAAAAAGCAACAAAGAGTCCTGTGGCACCTTATAGACTAACAGAAGTATTGGAGCATAAGCTTTCGTGGGTGAAGCTTTCGTATTCACCCACGAAAGCTTATGAAAGCTTATGCTGCAATACTTCTGTTAGTCTATAAGGTGCCACAGGACTCTTTGTCCCTATTTTAAAACACTGTGTGTTTCATATGAGGAAAATACTTTCAGGTAGAGCCATGTGAAGAACTGATTTTTTGATTCACTGGCAGTTCTGAAAAATTGGAGGAAAAAATTGACCCAAACCCCACATTTTTTGTCAGTAGTGGTGCTGTCCCCCTCCTCCTCACACACACTCTTATACCTGAAAGCCCAGTGGCTAGGGCACTCACCCGGCAAGTGAGAGACAGGAGACCTAAGTTTGAATCCCCACTCTGGAATGGAGATGTAAATTCAGGTTTCCCCATGCTCAGGTGAATGCACTAGCCACCTACAGGCTATCCTAGGGTAGGTCTCTTTCACTCTTTCTTGAAGCTGTTCCACTTCGTATAAAATACTGAAATTTTCAATGGGGCAGGGACCTGTCCCCATTCCCAGCCGAGCACTCTAACCGTGGGCTATAAAGTCACTCTCATGCTCTCTGTCTGGGGTCTAATGACAATTCAGGTATTTTATACAAAGCGGAACAGCTTCAGCAGGATAGAATGAGAGAAAACTACATCAGAAGAGCCAGTAGCCTGGTGGTTAGGACACTCACCTGGGTTCAAGTCCCTGCTCCAGAGTGGGAATGCAAACCTGTCTCCTATGTCCTAAGTGAGTGCCCTATGCACGGGGATGTTGGGTTCAAGGGAGGCTGGCAGCACCACAACCTCCTCCTTTTTGTGAATGGTGCCCTTATGACTATAGCCCAGAAAACCAAAAAGTGTCATTTTTATAAAAGTCAAAACGATTGATTTAGACATTACTGAAATATTTTCTTTGACTGAAACAATTTGCCAAAGTTGACATAAATTCGCACAATGTTTTGGTTGACCTGAATCTGCATTTTTCAGCAAAAATAGGTTTGGATGAAAAATTTTGCCCTGCTCTTCTTCCAATACAATACATTCTGATGTTAAACTTTTACCTCTCCTGTGGACAGTCTAACACTAGGGAGTAAAGTACGTTTATCATAAAGTAAATAAAATTATCTGTTCCTTTGACCTGTATCAGTACTAACAAGCTTCATTCTTTGCTGTGCTTACCTCCTGTTATTCTTCAGTAGCACACCCCTCTGCCCAGGTACCGGAGCGGCCCACGGCAACCGTCTCACCACTGAGAACCCAGAACTCTCCATCCCGTCTCCCAGCCACTGTGGTTAGGTCACACTCCATGGCTTCTCCACAACATGCCCACCAGTCCCCTGTCCAAGTTATTCCTGGAGCACAGTGTGCCAGGCCCATCATTCCTCTCACTTCAGCAGCAGCAGCCATTACTCCTCCAAATGTCAGTGCGGCCAACTTGAACGGAGAGGCAGGAAATGGGCCGATCAGTGGCTTGGTGACTTCCAGCCCAACCAACACCTCCTGCAAAGCAGAGGAGAGGAAAAATGAAAAGGTAATTGCCTTCTCTGGTGTAATTTAGCAATGGGGGAAGCAGCGTACCTTTTTGAAAATCTTGAATGATATCTGACTTATTTTCTTCTTCTGTTTCCACCGAACATCCTTGCTAAGACCATATATTTTTGATTAATGCCTCTTGTGTGTGTGAGGAGAGATGTGATACTGTTCCTGGTTAATCTGTCAAACGCTCATGTTTAACAAGTTTGCTGAGCCTGTATCTTGTCTGCATTTATAGATTAAGGTTTTTCCTAGCTAACGGTTATAGAAACAGATATAGAAACAATCCTCTATAGGTGTCAACGGTCCCCCATCCCAACATTTAAATAAGGGAAGTAAAGGACAAACATCAAGAGATGCTTTTGCTCACCAGGTTTTCTATGAGAGGCAGAAGCAGCATTTTATCATGTAAGCACTGGGCATCCACATCTACAACTATTTTCATACTTTTTAAAATCTGTTCATTGGTTATACTGTAGCATTATCCACTTGCATGTGAGAAATGAGTTTTGCTGTTAATCTGTTACATTTCTACCTTCTGGCACTTTACTTGGTTGGTGTCTGAATCTTACAGATTTGAAATAGCATAGAAAGACATTATTGGAGAGAGACAGGCTTCACAGCCAGGTGGCCAAGTCAGAAACTATCTGTCTAATTACATGGAAGAAGTTTTATGAGGTACAAGCCTTGGATGCTGGTGATGGAAGCATAATAGAACACTGACGTGTAAATGGTAGGAGCTGTTAACAGTTCTGTAAACATCTCCATTTCTTTCAGAAAATTGCATTGCCATGGTTCAGTGAAAGAGAGAACTGGATTAAATATGACTCATTGCAGTATGTGATTGATACATTGTAGATTCAAGCTTCTAGGAATCAACTCTGGAAACAATATTTCAATGTCTGCGCCTTAAACGTGTTGCTAATGAAAGCCAGGGCTTTAAACATTCTCAGCCTTTTAGACTCTTAACAAATATTTTGCTTTCACCCAGAGTTTGCCCCTTGAAAACAGTTCCCATATATCAACTCTGAGAGTTGTTCACTGGACACCATAGCAGAGCCTACTGATAAACTCTGCCTGGAAGCAAACTGTGGCTTGTGTTTGAACAGCATGAGAGGTGAGGAGTTTAGCTTTCTCCTGGATTTGCAGAATTTTTTTTTTCTAAATTCACTAAGTCGCTCCATAGTAACAGACATGCATGGGATAAACATTTACTGCGTACACAATAATGCCATGTTTGGAGATCTCCTGAGTGTGCTGAAGGAAACTTGGTAAATATGACATGTGCTCAGGTTCACAGATAAATACTAGTTTCACAAAGATGAGGAAAGTGAGTTTTAAAATCCCCTCTTAATCCTCTCTCTTGAGTATCTTCCTGATGTCTTTCAATAAAGAGAAGAAGGGCATTGAATTCTGCCCTGGATGTGAAATTTAAGTATCTGTTTCCAAAAAATGAATTCCCAACTAACATTGAATGTTCCATGATACATGACCAGTATAATACTTTTTTACTTGCAACCCGAGTTACTACTTTTGTAAGGGAAAGAAAACCTACAGTATATTGGCAAATTTAGTGAAAGATCTATGTTACCTCAGAAATGTGTTCCTCATCAGGGCTTAATGCAATGGGATTTTGGAACTTTTTAAAAAAACTCAAAAAGGAATCCAAATGTCCGTACATTTTTGTTGATAGATTTCTGGTAAGATTCCACATTAAAACTATACAGGCCCAGTTATACTGTGTTGTTTTTTAAAATATTTGTAAATTCATCCAAACATATAAAGCTTAAAGTTATTGACTTTGTCTGAGGGAAAATAAAAGCTAAATGATTATTTGATCTTTATGGACAATCATCAATAAACTAACTATATATTTCAGTAATGCAAAGTATTGCAGAAAATTGATAGTCCTTGCAAAAAAAGTGTGGAAGAGGAAGTGATGATTAAAATGATAAATTGGAATCTTAGAGGCTTGTTCTTCTCCTTCTGAGGGAGAGAAAGGCATATAACTGTCATGTGCATTGAGCAATAGACCTGAAACCTATTCATATAGCATGTCATTCTTATCTTATCCCCTCTTCTTAGAAGTCGTGATTGAGGCTTGTCCAATCCAAACTATGCACCTATTCTCTGCACAATCGGAATAAAATCTGAACAGAATTTTTTGGAAGTTAAGATTTAGGCTAGTAATAGACTTAAAGCCACTTGTTACTAGAGAAGAACCTGAGCTGCAAAGTTGAGATTCCGGTCTGGATAGAGACAGAGGTCAGCCATACAGTTCAGATATGAGCACATTCCAAACATCCTCAGATTTTGTTGTGAGCCCATCTCATGGTGGTTTAAAGGGAGGCCTCAAAAGTAATCCCCAAGGTTGAGTTTTTCAGAGCAGTGCAGGGGATAGAGCCACTCATCTCCCATTCAATTTAATCCCCAGGGACAGCTTTTAAAATCTCAGACATCAATCCTCTGTTTCAACCTATTTTTGAAACATCTTGGCCAAAACTTTCCAACCTGGCAAACCTCAGAACTAAATTCATATTTAGGCTCTATCTGAAGGTCACTGATTTTCAAAGGAGCGGAACATCCATTGACTTCGCTAGGAGCCACTCGCAGGTCAGAAGGCAGAATTTGGCCCACTGCAGGGGTTCATGTTAACTGTGCAATTGCAATCTTCACTCAGCCTTACACCTTCTCCCACATTTCTCTCTCCTAGGACTAACAGATCCCTCCCTGAAGCAGGGGAGACACCCCGGGAATGCCAGGTTGGGAGCAAAATAAAGGGAAGCGAGTAGAACAGAAATCAAAGGGGCAACAATGTGAGGGAGGCACAAGAGGAGAGACAGGCCAGTAGTGGAAGTCAGGAGGTGTAACAGGAGTCACTTTACAGAACAGCAGGAGGGGTGGAAGCAAAGGGGTAGAACAAGAGGATGAGGGGTACAGTGGGAGTCATGAAGAGCTGGGCAAAGGACAGGGAGAGGGACACATGATACACACCAGGGAAGAGGGTCAAATAAAGCCAGATGGGGGAGAAAGCCCTGTAATTATCATAGCTGCTCAGAGCAGCTCGACACCAAACCCCTCAGGCACCAGTAGCCTGCCAGGTGTACCACCACTCAAAGGCAAACCCTGAAGGTGCTTCAGCAGCTAGACCTAGGCAAAGTGAAAGGGCTAGCAGAAAAAGGGAAGCTTGCAAATATCCTGGGTACAGAGGGTTAACCAGTTACAGTTCAAGATGAGCAATAGCAGTTCTGGTTGGGCCCCCTGTGGCAGCCCAATCAAGAATTAGGGCTCTTCAGACCTATAGCCTGGGGTGCCTTCTCCAGTCCAGTCTCTGTTCAAGGAAATGGAAGTTGTGGGTTTCCAGGCCAGAATCGCTTAAAGGTGTGTCTCTCCCTGGGGCCCCTTTGCACTAGCTCCCTGCCCAGCCACCGCTACTCCCTCATAAGTAGGGGGTCTACCAAATTCGCAGCCATGAAAATTGCATCATGGACCATGAAATCTGGTCTCCCCTGTGAAATCTGATCTCCGGCCACCCAGCTCTGAAGGTAGAGCAGAGAACAGTGGCTGCTGCCCATGCGCCCATCTCTGAAGACAGCACTGCCTGCCAGCTGCAGCAGAAGAGAAGTAAAGGTGGCATGGAATTTAAGTAGACCCCAACGATTCAAGTAGACCTCTACTCATATTTCTCATACAGACCTGCACCCAGCTGTCATGTCCAGCAGTCACAGCCTGTTCCACACGCAGCTCTACATGCATTTCCTGCAAGGTCCCGGCTGCTTTCCAGCTCTGGGCTCACAGTGTGACTGCTGTTTTCCGAGAGTGCCCAATCACTTCCTGGGGTGGGTCCTTCCTCTTACATGGCCAGGAGAAGTGGAAGTGCAGTGGGAATGCAGCTAATGGGAATCATTTTCTCCTGCCAGAAGTGCCTTGTCATTTCCTGGGCCAGGGTCTTTCCTTCTACCTAGCCAGGGGAAAGAAGATGTTCAGTGGGGAGAGGGCAATGGGGAATTGTAGATTCCTGCTTTGCGGTTTCACCACAGACCTCCCATCACAAGCCATATGGGGTTCATAGGTAAACACTATTCTGCTCCAGGAACAAAATATCACCACTCCAGAATGGGGATAGCCAAATAAATCCCTTTCCAGTGGATTGAACAGAGACTCCCTAAAATGTCACCGGGTCAGAGGGAAGATAACGAAAAATAACAGTGAATGCAAACTGCTTCATTTTATGGTAGAGATTGTGTTTGAGTTTCTTCAGTTACTTATCCAGTTAATTACTAACTAGCTACTAACTCGATCTGTCACTGTGATCCCTACTAAACTTTCTGAATCCCCCGCCCCCATTTGAAAGAATGAGAGGGAGATCTCAGCAAGGGAATGAAACTAAAGACCTGTGTTGTGTTTTTTAAATCATAGACCCTATCTCTTCAATCAGGGTGCGTGTTCTCTAAATCCAACTGGTAGAATGCAGCTGAGACCATGCAATTATAGCATAGTCTTTAGTTCCACCTCAGCCAATTACTTGTATTATAACTTCTTTTTCACACACACACACACAGACACACACACACATTCTCACACACACACAAACACTCTGTTTAGCGCCTCTGATAAAGCCACTTATTTGAATGAATTAATGCATTTCTCATTAAACATGCTCCTTATTACTTTAATCAAATCAAGCAAGTCACACTGGGTGGTTTGACCACTCTAATTAAACTTTCTGTAAAATCCACTCATTTCATTTTTGATGAGAATTTTGATTAAATTCCTGTAAACGTCTGGCACCATGTCTGCTAAAGTTGAGGATAAGTGATTGCTCTTGTGAGTAGCCTGTTAATTTATCATACGTTTTACTGACTCTTTTTTGCTTTAACAGCCAGAATGTACAAAAATGTTTGAAAATTGGCAACCCAAAATTAAACAGTTGTTCTAAGTGTGCAGAAAAAAAAATCTGTTTGCAGCTTTAAAATAGGGTAAAACCAACAAATGAGTTCCTAGAATCTATGCAGTAGCTGCGTAAATCTGTTAAACAGATCACAGAAATGGGGAAAACATATCATATTGCTGTTTACTGATGTTAAGGTAACAAGATTTTCAGAAAGAGCCTCTGAACAAACACCTACAGTTTTGCATGTATAAATCATGTAAATAATAGAGGGGCTAGATGTCTTTTTCCTCACCTGTGTCACTTGCTTGTACAAATTCAGATTATTTAGCACAAAAATAATTTTGCTCACAAAGTTACAGATGCAAATTTGGAGGCTGGATAGAAGTCCCTTTGAAAATTTGGCTCTGTAAAATAAGAGACAGTGTTAGATTGCCTTTTTCCTTTTTCATAGTAAATGTCTTCATCCAGATTGCCTGTTTAAACTGTGACTCTAATCACTAGACTGATAGGTTCAGTGGGTAGTACTCAAATTCTGCATCCAGGACCTGATCCTACAAGGTTCAGAGCCCCCCTCAGTTCCCAATGACTAAGTTTTAAAATCTGTTTTGCAGCTTTTTCATATATTATTAACTTGTGTGAAAGTGAAAAGGATTGTTATCACTTTGTATTTACTAAAAAAATTGAATTCTTCTTTCAGAAAATGGAGGGTCAGTCTGAAATGTGCGGTGCCGAGCCCCTTCAACTCCCACTGACTTTATTAGATATTAAATTACCAAAATAGTGGTCACTTTGGGACAAGTAAATATAAAAGAAGCTAAGGACTTTCAATATGACTAACACTAAAATTTTGGAAGTGGAATTCAATAATCTTAGTAGAGATGAAGTGATACAAAATATTATTATTATTTTATTATTTTATTATTTTGCTTTGAAACATTCACCTGAGAAGAAAGTGGAAGAAAAAAAAAAGGTATGGCAAAAATAAAAAAGTCAATTACAGAAAAGTACCACACTTTAGTTCCTCTTCTAGTTCGATTTCCTCTGAATGTAGAAAACAAAAGTAGTAACATTGTCAAGTTTTGCATCAAAAATATAAGCAGCTAAAGAATAAGTTCTGTACTGTGAAAGATTCATTTCTTTTCAATACACTATAGCGGGCTGTAGTCACCACTAATGAGCTCCAGCTTTCCACATTTCAGAAGGCTGATCTTGTGACCATCAAGTGATTCACCAGACACTTGGCCTGTGAGGGAAGCCTTTTCTTCCGATCATGTGAGTTCAGGCCACAGAGTACAGATTTGGGGTAGAGAGCTCATGCTTCAAATCTCTCCAGCGCCTTCTCCACCATCACTAAAGCTCAATCAAAAGGACAGAAAAACTGGCAACCAACTGATGAACATTTTTCAGGCTGGCAATTAACCCAGCCAAAAGCATGAACCCCAGCTGTCAAAACATAGCATACTTCTGCTTTACAAGAAAACAGATTGTCTTTTTGACTGGCGGGGGTTCTTTTGCTTAGGTCAAAGGCAGTATGCCATTGATCAAAATTTCTTTTTCTTCCTCAGATTTTTATGTTATGAAATGCTTTCAAACTCCCCACAGAAATTTTGCATCTTGACTTTGCTGCAAAGCGGCCTCTGAAAGTCCATTTTTCCTGTAATGCAATCGAAGGATCTCTCATATATCCACAGGGAAATTTTCCTGGTATCATCGCTAATGTCTCTGTGCTGTACTTTGTGGCTATCAGTAGAGCTGCTCAGGAATTTTCCAACAAAATTCCACCACCACCCCGGCTCCCCCCCCCCCCCCCCCCACCCACCCGCCAAGATACCAAATGGCTGGTTTAGCCAAACCTGATTTGAAATTTTTTTGAAAAACAGTTCTGAAATTGTAGAAATGCCCCATTTTGACAAACAAGATGTTTTATTTTTTATTCAAAATGACTCTTGACATTTTAGTTAACTTACAGTAAAAAATGTTTTAAAAATATAAAAAGTAAAAATTGAAACCTATTTTGATTTACCTTATCCAAAAAAAATTTGGATTATTGGTTCTCAAAAATTGTAGAGATTGACCTTTCACCCCACATTTGGATGGGAAAAAAATTGAAATCTCAAACTCTTGTAGGATAGGAAAGTCATTTCCCATCGAGTGCAAGCTATAAGGGGAGGTGAAACCAAAGAAATTGTGAATGGAGAACGCTTTGGCTTCAAGATGAGATTATGTGAACTCCAAGATGTAGCATTCTGCTGGCACCTACAGAGGTCTAATTTTATAGTGAATAGGGCCTGTGTTGTTTACTAAATCCTTAGCTTTGCTTGGGGGAAAACCAAAGAACTGACAAAAGACAAGGGCACACAAGGGAGTGCTGGAAAGAAAAAGATAAAGTTCTGTAGATGTTATGTGAAAAAATAGAGGATCAGAATTTGCAGGAAGGACAGGCAGGGGAAAAAGGGAGGAAGTTTTGCCTTATATATTAAAAATGTATACGCTTGGACTGAGGTTGAGATGGAAATAGGAGACAGAATAAAAGGGGTAAAAAACAAGGGTAATATCATGATAGGGTCCAGTACAGACCATCTAACCAGGAAGAAGAGGTTGATGAGGCTTTTTTTAAAATAATTAACAAAATCATCCAAAGCACAGGACTTGGTGGTGATGGGGGAATTCAAATACCCAGACATCTGTTGGGAAAATATCACAGCAGGGCACAGATTATCCAACAAGTTCTTGGACTGTATTGGAGACAATTTTTTATTTCAGAAGGTGGAGAAAGCTACTAGAGGAGAGGCTGTTCTAGATTTGATTTTGACAAATAGGGAGGAACTGGTTGAGAATTTGAAAGTAATGATGAAATGGTAGAGTTCATGATTCTAAGGAATGGTAGGAGGGAAAACAGCACAATAAAGATAATGGATTTCAAGAAGGCAGAGTTTAGCAAACTCAGGGAGTTGGTAGGTAAGATCCCATGGGAAGCAAGTCTAAGGAAAAAGGCAGTTTGAGAGAGTTGGCAGTTTTTCAAAGAGACATTAAGAGCACAAGAGCAAGCTATCCCATTGTGTGGGAAAGATAGGACGTATGGCAAGAGACCATCCTGGCTAAACCAGGAGATCTTCAGTGATATGAAACTCAAAAAGGAGTCCTACAAAAAGTGGAAACTAGATCAAATTACAAAGGATGAATATAAACAAATTATACAAGTATGTAGGGACAAAATTAGAAAGGCCAAGGCAAAAAAATGAGATTAAATTAGCTCGAAACATAAAGGGTAACAAGAAAACATTCTACAAACACATTAGAAGAAGAAGGAAGACAACTCAATGAGGGGGGAGGAACAATAACAGAAAATGTGGAACTGGCAGAAGTGCTAAATGACTTTTTTGTTTCAGTTTTCACCAAGAAGGTTGGTGGTAATTGGACAGCTAACATAGTGAATGCCAATGAAAATGAGATAGGATCAGAGGCTAAAATAAGGAAAGAACAAGTTAAAAATTACTTAGACAAGTTAGATGTCTTCAAGTCACCAGGGCCTGATGAAATACCTCCTAGAATACTTAAGGAGCTGAGGAGATATCTGAACCATTAGCGATTATCTTTGAAAAATCATGGAAGATGGGAGAGATTCCAGAGGACTGGAAAGGGCAAATATAATGCCAAAAAGGGAAAAGGGAAATAAGGACAACCCAGGGAATTACAGACCAATCAGCTTTACTTCTCTACTCCGCCTCTCTCAGGCTTCCACTCCACCACCCTTCTGGGTAAACCCTTCCTTCAGGGCCTGGATCCCAGGGCTTCTACTCTCTCTCTGTCTCTCTCTCTGGGTTTCCTTCTTTCCCTCTCTAGTGCCCAGAGAGTGACTGCAGTCTTCCACACTGCAACCCCCTCTGCCATCCTTTTCTGCTGCCAACTCGTTGGCTTTATACTAGCCCTGCCTGTTCCTTCTCCTCTGTATTCCACCATCGATCTGGGGTTACTTAGGCCACCTAATTCCCTCAGGTGTGGCCTGTCCACTTAATTGGCCCATTCTCAGCCCCATTAACCTCTTCTACGCTAGTGTGGGGTGAAAACCCCACCACAGGCAGGTAAGTGGCAGAAGGGTGATGTAAATTAAGATACCTTCCTCTCCCATGCAAAGAGACACTCACATCACAGCAGCTGTCAGCAAAGTTGTGCAGCACACCCAGCTAGCATGAGGGAGGAGTAGCCCCAGCCCCTCCATTGATCCTGTTTTCCATTATATCCCTCCTGAGCACCTATCCAGCTTCCCAGGTCCACCCCTGAACCTCAGCACTCCCTGTCTCAGCAGCCCATCACAGATGCAACCCACTGTGAGGATCCACCAGTTCTGAACCTGGTCCCATGGGCACTCGGGCCACTGCTGCATCCACACCACTACCTGATGGTTCTACTAGTGATAGGAGAATTGGGAGCTCTAAGACCTTATCCTCCACTAAAGACACTTCCCACAGCAGCCTGAGTGGAGGAGCTTTGGAGTCCCTGGTTGGGCTGGGTCCACTATTTAAGCTGGAAAGAGACAGGAAGTTGTCTGTGCAACACTGTGGACCCTGGCTTGCTGATGCTACAGACCCTGCTTTATGCTATCTGACTCCTGGCTTTATCCCCTGTTCCTGGCTACTGCCCTCAGCCCTGGTCCCTGAACCTTGTTGCTCTGGTTCTGACTGCCCCGGCTCTGAACCTAGGCTATGGCTCTTCCGCTTACAACTCAGTGCTGACCATTGACTTTGGTTCCCGTTTTCTGTCTGACCCTGGCTCCAACTTTTGACTCTGAGACATAGCTCTGACTTCAGACCTGTCTGTTAGCCTCTGGTTCCTGAACACAGTGCTGTTCAACCAGGCCAGACTGCCCATGCCCCGGGCACTGGTACTGGTCTGCCACAAACCCGATACATACTCCCTTGTCTCCCTGTAGATGGTGATGTCGGGCAATTGTGGCTCCTAATTGCTAAGACTGTTGCACAGAGGTAAAAGAATGCAGTATGAACTCTGCACCTGCAATCTCGCCCTGCCCTCTGTTTCTGATCTGTGATGCACACACCATAATATGGCAAACCCCTCTGCCTCCCAGAGGAGAATCGGCATGGCAGATTCCAGATAGATGAATTCTGAGTGCAGAACATACTAAAACATCACACATTGAAAAACAATTCAAATCCAGTTCTGAAAACGATCTGTAATATGTCAGTATTTTTGGCTCTGTGACCGCTTCACATGCCCACAGAGTGCCAGAGCAAACTGGTTTGACTTACTTGACTTGACTTACCCTAAGAACATATGAGCCAGCTGACTTTCAACAACTGAGAGTTGATACAGGACTGGGTGGTCATTGATGTATAGCAGGTATTCCAGATGCCATAACAAGTGTACTTGGATACACTAGGTTTCTGACGTCAAGTTTGAAATTTGCTTCGCTGTAAAAACTGTTTGCAATCTGCTTTTCAGTGACTGTGGTTCACACACAGAAATTTTTCCTGGTGTCCTCTTCAGTAACTTATAGTCTGAGGATTAAAACATCAGGAATAATTATAGGCATAAAAAGACTACATAAACACTGCAAAAAGAATTATACAAATTGACTGAAAATGCACTTTCTGCCAGAAGTTAACACCAGGCCTGTGACAGCATATTATGAAATGTGGCTGAAGATTTTTGCAGCATTCCTCTGGTTTCATCATTGAACCTGAGGGCATTGCCAAATTACAACAGGAGCATTAGTGTACATTTTTGTGTTTGTTTTTAATTTTGTGATAACAGTAGGATTAGAAAGCCCTGAGCTATCATTTTGCCATATGGCAAACTCAGCCTGGAGACTGTCTTGATATCTTTTGTTTGCCTGAATATGTGGTGTCTAGTCATTCCTTCCAGACCAAGTTGTAACCAGTCACGTGGTGCATTTACATATCACAAATGAATCAAGTTCATCTTCACAATAATGGTTATCCCCCCGCCCCTCACACAAGACACTAGAAGTCATTCTTCCGCTCTACTCTGCTCTGGTAAGGCTTCAGCTGGAGTATTGTGTCCTTTTCTGGGCACCACATTTCAAGAAAGATGTGGAGAAATTGGAGAGGGTCCAGAGAAGAGCAACAAGAATGATTAAAGGTCTTGAGAACATGACCTATGAAGGAAGGCTGAAAGAATTGGGTTTGTTTAGTTTGGAAAAGAGAAGACTGAGAGGGGACATGATAGCAGTTTTCAGGTATCTAAAAGGGTGTCATAAGGAGGAGGGAGAAAACTTGTTCAACTTAGTCTCTAAGGCTTGGTCTACACTACCCCCCCCAATTCGAACTAAGGTACGCAACTTCAGCTACGTGAATAACGTAGCTGAAGTCGAAGTACCTTAGTTCGAACTTACCTTGGTCCACACGCGGCAGGCAGGCTCCCCCGTCGACTCCGCGGTACTCCTCTCGCCGAGCTGGAGTACCGCAGTCGACGGCAAGCACTTCCGGGTTCGACTTATCGCGTCCAGACTAGACGCGATAAGTCGAACCCAGAACTTCGATTTCCAGCCGTCGAACTAGCTGGTAAGTGTAGCCAAGGCCTAAGGATAGAACCAGAAGCAATGGGCTTAAACTGCAGCAAGGGAGGTCTAGGTTGGACATTAGGAAAAAGTTCCTAACTGTCAGGGTGGTTAAACACTGGAATAAATTGCCTAGGGAGGTTGTGGAATCTCCATCTCTGGAGATATTTAAGAGTAGGTTAGATAAATGTCTATCAGGGATGGTCTAGACAGTATTTGGTCCTGCCATGCGGGCAGGGGACTGGAGTCAATGACGTCTTGAGGTCCCTTCCAGTCCTAGAATCTATGAATCTATGCTTTCCTTTTCCTGCCTCTCAGCATATGAACAGGGCTGTTCAGTAGATTTAGGGCTTGATCCAAAGCCCATTGAAGCCAATGGAAATACTTCCCATTGACTTCAACGGACTCTGAATCAGGTTCTGTGGGCTGAATTTTGCTGCCCTTATTCATGCTAGTAGCATTTACCCAGGAGCAGTGCTACTGACGTCAATGGGATTTGCTTCAGTATGAGTTGCTACTCAGCAATGAGTAAGGGTTTCCGAATCAAGCATTTAAAAATACTTCCTGGGACAAAAATCATCTTTAGGAATTTTTAAAGCATAGCAAAGAAAATGTATGTTATTAGATGCAATATCTGCAGCCAGTCTATAATTCGTAAGGGCTTCAGGCTTAAAGTAAACACACTGAAGCCAGCTTTTTAGAAACTGGCTAAATGTAAAACCAGAGGCCATCTGATTGTCATTTTGTTTTTTAAATATACTTTGGTCACTTAAAGATTCACTAATGTGTGTATTTATAGAAAACTAATACTGTAAAACTCAAAATGTTTATTATAAATCAGTGGTCACTATAGTCACTCTTCTGAAAACTCATAACCACAGGCCATCTGCAGGACTCACTGGCAGAGGATGCGTGGGAAGAAGAAAATAATTAAACACAATAAACTGTGTGAACATGTTAAAAATTACAACACATTTTAAAGTGGAACTGGTTGGCTATTTTAGCTGACTTCAGAGAGCTGTGTTTTCCCCAGCAAGAGTTTATTCCTCATATATAAAGCTTGTGGGGGGCCAAATTCCACAAGCAGTTTCAGGTAATCATGATGGCATCTGCTGTGGTGGGGAAACACAGAACCTATGAGTTGGCCAGACACGTAGGAGAAATTGATTTTCCAACTTTAAAAAAAAAAAGTTTTAAGAGCAGTTTTTAAATTTAAACCCATCTATTCTAGTGGCAGGCTTAAACTCAGTCTGGATAAGAGTGGTGCTGTGGGTTAGCAGGGGAAGCATTTTGAAGAATTGGAGCAGACTAAGGATTTGTCGACAAGGGGCATCCAGGAAATTAATCTGAATTAACTAAAGGTGTGAATTTGAAGTGCATTAGTTAATCTGCATTAAACCCCTGTGTGAACAGCCTCACTCAGAATTAAAGTTGCCTTAATTTGGTTTGTCTTAGTTCACTTCCAAAGTGAATTAAACTAAACCAAATTAAAGCCACTTTAGTTCTGAATGAGGATGTTCACATAGGTGTTTAATATGGATTAACTAGTCCACTTAAAAAGTTAATTTGGATTAATTTTCCTGAGTGTCCCTGTGTAGACAAGCCCATAAACCACAATTCTGAAAAGATGTACGCACGTGTTTAAGTTTAAGCATGTAAGAAGTGTGGCAGGGCCCGCTCACTTCTGCCTCCTCTCAAGTCCTCAGGTAAAACGCCCCATGCAGTTTATATACAACGTTTAGGGCCCTACCACATTCACAGTCTATTTTGGAAAATTTCATGATCATAGAATTTTAAAAATATTTAATTTCATGGTTTCAGATGTTTAAATATGAAATTTCATGGTGGGTTAACCGTGGGGGTTCCAACCAAAAGAAGTTTGTGGGGGGTGATATCAAGGCTCCTGTAGTGGGGATGTAATATTGCCACCCTTATTTCTGCACTGCTGCTGGTAGTGGCGCTGCCTTCAGAGCTGGGTAGCTGGAGAGCAGCGGCTCTGGCCGGGCACCAACTCTGAAGGTAGCACCAGCAGCAGCAGCAGCAGCAGCGCCAAAGTAAGGGTGATAATACTATACCATGCCCCACCCTCACTGCTTGTGACAGCTCTGCCTTCAGAGCTGGGCTCCCAGCCAGCAGCCATGGAGCTTCCTGCAGCTGGGGGAGGTTCCCAAAGGTACGTGTGACCCAGCCCTGGGAGCGGCGCATGCAGGGGAAGGGGAAGTCCCATCCCTCCCCAGCCCACATTTAAGGTGGCAATTCGGACTGCAGCAGGTTGTGTAGACACTCTTGTTCCAGTTTAACCCAGACTTATTTTGGATTAAGTTGATTAGGAACAAATTTCAGCTAAACTAAAATAAGTCACTCTTAAAGCACCATAAGTGTGTTCACAAAGAATCTTGCCCCAGTTTAACTATATCAGTTTAAAAACCAATTTAAAGTTAAAATGGTACAGTTTCTGTGTATAGACAAAGCCTAAATAGTGCCTCTGAATCAATTGAAAGTTAAGCGTGTGCATACTTTGCAAGACTTGGGCCACTGAGGGTATTTGTTTGATTATTATTAATGTCTTTCACAATGTTGAGAACCTATTAGACTTTGCTCTTGGACTTCCAAGCAGCAGCAGCAGTGACCAGTAATGTCTTCTTTCATCTTCAGTCAAGAGGTTTCACTCCTTTCTCTCAGATGCAGGTTTTGGCCATCGTAGGGCTACCTTAATGGATATTCAGAAGTTTTTGCAATTGTAGCTGAAAATACAGCTGATGTAAAAGAATATTACACATGTGCTCTGTACTTGCTGCCAGTTCACTTCAGGTGAAATTAGTGTTGCTGCTCATTATCTTTAAAGCCTTAAATAGTACAGGCCTCAGTTCCTGCAGTCACTGCATCTTCTCTTAAGCCTCTCCATGACAACTACTCTCAGAAGAAATTCATGGAAATTCAACAAAGCGGATCCTCCCTGTTTTGGGGAGATTTGCTCGGCACTGTTCTAACCCAGGGGTCTCAAACTCAAATGACCACGAGGGCCACATGAGGACTAGTACATTGGCCCAAGGGCCGCATTACTGACACCTCCCCCCGCCGCCCTCAGCCCCGCCGCCTTCAGCCCCGCCCCCACTCCACCCCTTCCATGAGGCCTCGCCCCTGCCCCGCCTCTTCCCACCCCTTCCCTGCCCCCATTCCAATCCCTTCCCCGAAATCCCCACCCCAACTCTGCCCCCTCCCTGCCCCCAGGGGGTGCAGGTGGGGTGTGGCGGGGGCTCAGGGCAGGAAGTTGGGGTGTGGGGTGCAGGAGGAGTGAGGGGTACAGCGGGAGGCTCGGTGCAGCAGGGGTGCAGGGTACAGCAGGGGTTGCGGTGCAGGAGGAGTGCAGCATGGGGATCAGGGCAGTGGGTTGGGGTGCAGGAGGGGTGCGGGGTGAGACAGGGGGCTCAGGGCAGGGGGTTAGGATGCAGGAGGGATGCAGGGTACGGCAGGGGGTCGGGGTGCAGGAGGGGTGCGGCATGGGGCTCAGGGCAGGGGGTTCGGCTGCAGGAGGGGGTCGGGGGGCAGGATCTGGCCCAGCATGTACTGAGGGCAGGGCAGGCTCCCTCCCTGCCTGCCTGTCTGCCCCCATGCCGCTCTGGGAAGAGGCTGGAACGTGGGGAAGGGGAGGCAGAGGGGCTGTGTGTTGCTTCAGGCACCGCCCCCAGCAGCTCCCATTGGCCGCGGTTCCCCGTTCCCGGCCAATTGGAGCTGCTGGGGGCAGTGCCTGAAGCAACACACAGCCCCTCTGCCCCCCCTTCCCCACGTTCCAGCCTCTTCCCTGAGCATTCTGGGGGCAGGGCAGGGCAGGGCAGGCAGGCAGGGAGCCACTCTAGATAAACACTGGGGGAGGGTGGGGGAGCTGCAAGGGGCCCGCGGGCCGCGTGTTTGAGACCCCTGTTCTAACCTACTCAGATTGTGTCCAGGTGCCATGATGAGTAGCACCTTATACATAAGTGTAATAAGTAATAATGATTTTGGATAGTTTTATGCATTTGCTTTTTAACAATTTCTGGTCACATTTACATTTTATCCAGTTGTAGTTTGCATTAGAACTAATGTACTGAAGAAAATGATTCCTCAGTTCCTGAACACATCAGGTACTGTTGCCTTGTTGTATAAATGCCTGATACATGCTACAGGATCAAATGTCATACTTTCCAGAAATTTCTGGAACACACACATACCTGTACACCACAAAGCTTTTGCTGTAAGTGGTATCTAATACCCAAGTGCCTCCCATTGCCAATTCTTTTCTTCCCTGTGTGCCGGTCAGATACTTACACTTATACAAATGTTCTACCATGAGAAAAAAAAATCCAAAACAAAATGCGCCAGTGCACACGCTTCTCTCACTGGGAGGCGGATGAGAGAACAAATATGTGGCTGATGTGTTGTCTCATTGCTTAATGCACTGCTGGAAGGTGGTCAGATGCAACAGTGATGATAGTGGCATAAGACCCAATAGAACTGAATAGAATGTCATTGTTGTTTAGATACTTTATTTCATAAAGCTGGCATGTTGCTATTGTATCTTAGTTAGAGAGACAAAACCAAAAATAACCATAATGGAAAACAGGATCGAACATTTTGTTGTGAATAAGAACAGCATTTGCATTTACACTATATAGTAGCTAATATAAAAATGATAAGTTCCTGCTTCTTCAAGGCAAATTGCTTCAGGTAATCAGCAGCTGGGGTCCAGAAGAAATCCCCTTCTGCTCCTGTTGTATGATTGTAGTAAAAGAGTTTATACCTGCCTGTGATGCATTGGAGGCAAAATATCAGCCTAAATCTGTCATTTCTGTTCCAGGATGGCAGTGCTCTGTATTTTTTTATGGGACTTGTATCTTGTTTAAGATGTGAACTATTTAAGCAGAATCTTCACTATTCAACAATAGCATTTGAGGTTTACTATTTTATTGTAGAATGTTTTTTTAAAAATTACCAGTTTCTGTTATTAATTGAAGTTATTAGAGTTTGAATTGAGTTCATATTGCACTCTTTAGTATTAGCAGATTAGGTTGCTGGATAAAGAGAAGTGTTGTTAGAAGTGCTGTGAGTGCAATGTGTAGGCATATTATTAATTATTTATATAATGGTTGCACCAGGGAACCCCAGTCAAGTGTCAGTACCCCCATTGTGTGAGGCTCTATACAGACATGTAACAAAGACAAGCCTGCCCCAGAGATCTCTGAGTCTATGGGCAGGTCTACACTATGGAGCTAAGTCGACCTAAGTTACGCAACTCTAGCTATGTGAATAATGTAGCTGGAGTTAATGTACCTTAGGTTGACTTATTGCGGTGTCTACACTGCACCAGGTCGATGGGAGAGTTTCTCCCATTGACTTACCTTATACTTCTCGTTCCGATGGAGTACCGGAGTCAACAGGAGAGCGATCAGCAGTCGATTTAGCGGGTCTTCACTAGACCCGCTAAATCGACCCCCAGTGGATCAATCACCACGCAGCAATCCCCTGATAAGTGAAGACAAGCCCTATATGGCAGGATGCAACAGGTGGATAGAACATACAAACGGGGTGAAGGTGTAATGAGAGGATAGCACAATAAAATGAACAGTCTAATAGAAAGGGATCAGAAAAGCAATGGTATTGGCTCACCACTCACCTAACCATAGCTGGTGCATTTTGGCCTAGTAGTAGTATGAGAAATTTCATTTTTGGTCCCTCATGCTCAACTCTGAATTTAAGGTAATTATTCCCCTGCAGGGGCCTGAACCAGAAAGAGGTGTTACTGACTTTGTTTCTTTTAAATTCTTATGTAAAAGGAGTGATAACAGAGGTAAAATGAAATCCATTTTATCAACTATCCTTTCTGCCAGAATGGATACACCTATTACAAATCTTTCAAAGGCTTAAGCAGCTTCTATTAAGCCTTGTTGACTTTTGCAAATCTGAGCACCTTCTTATTAATTACAGTACAAGAAGAGTCATGACATCTGGAAGGAAATGATATGTTGGTCACTGTATCAAAGAAGTTAACCCATTCACATATCTGCATCTCCCTCTCTCAGACAAGAAACTAGTGGCCACTTATTGTGGAAACCAACAATCAGTCTTTTAAAATGATGCTGGGAATCTTTCATTCTTTTTAGAGTCAGAGGGTAAACTGGTCCCTCCAACTATTAAAGAATTTAAACCATTTCAGTGTCCTAGGAGTAATTTACAAAAGACCATATTAGGATCCAAGAGGCCTGCAGCAATACAAAGATTGCAGAATCTTCAGTTGCTCTGAGCACCAATCTTATGCACAATAATTATTGACTAAACCTCAATGCTATGGACAACACCTCTGTCCCTGGGCTGTGCCTTCAGAAGCACTGAGGCCTGAAATACTCATTGATTCAGAGCACTTTTGATTCCCTAAAATCTCAAAGACTGTGTGAAGCTGAGCTTCCCTTTACTCCTAGAACAGAAGCTGGATGAATGAACAAATGCATATTTCTCTTCTCACTGCTAATAAAATATCACCCTGCTAGTCTTATTTGAAAATAACTTATTGCCGTGAAAAAAATATTTGGATATTTTGACATGTAACACCCTATTAACAGCTTTTGGGAACCTGAGGTTTCAGACCTTTTATGCTCACAGGACTCTGGTCAGGTCAAGTATTAAAACTTTTTTAAAAGCCATGGGGCAGCTCTCATTCTGCCCCTTGACTTTAATGCTATGATATCACAACAGCAGTGTGACTGTCTTCTTGCTAATTCCCAGAAATATGTTGCAAGAGTGGTAGCAATGTTTGTTCTCCTAGCTTCTAGGCCACACTCAAGGGAGTGTAATAAAATCTGTAAAAATAAAATCTCATTTTACTTCTCATTCTATAATTCAATGCATCTTTTATGAATTGT
Source organism: Trachemys scripta elegans (assembly GCF_013100865.1). Lineage (NCBI taxonomy): Eukaryota > Metazoa > Chordata > Testudines > Emydidae > Trachemys > Trachemys scripta. The sequence goes on from NC_048298.1 coordinate 236,739,344, forward strand.
TTGTGGGATTATTTCATTGTTGTGTATTTATGAGCAATGTCTAGTACATGCAAAGTTTGGTAATTTTGCATTGCTTACACATGGCCTCTTTCTGGGCCTGGCCATTAATTCTGAGAGAAGAATACACCTCTTCCAACACCCATATGAGTACAATGGACCAGCCCAATATTGCTTAGTTTGTTAGAGCTGATGAAGTTCCAGCCTGAGCTAGTATGGCTGTCATAAGTGTTAGCCAAGTGGAAATATATACATTAGAAATATGGGACAAAATGACCTACAAAAATCAAAATTTGTACCCATGTTTCTTCTTTCTGTAAAACTACAAGTCTCAGCTGTCTGTCCTTTAACAAAGTTACAAAGCAAGACTAAATCATTTTGTTTGCTTCTCAAATGAAACCCATCCCTCTTGAAAGCCAGCAAATAGTGTTAACTTTGTATGCATAAGGTTAAAGTGTGTCAAACCACATTTTGTTTTTGATTCTTTTTTATTCAAATATTCAACAAGTTAGTTTGCTATGGCTTTCTACAAATGTGGGTGTTAATCCCAAAGCTTCCTTTTTTCTTATAAGAAAGACTAGAACCAGAGAGTTAACTAGTCAATAATCTAAATAATTTGGTGTTTAAAGAACTAATTCTAATTTATTTGTTTAAGATCTGATTTATTTATAAATATTTTTCTTATTTCAGAATCACAAGTTATCAATAAAAAGTTGAATAAAGAAAGACATGGTAGATTCTGCTGTAGTTCAGATATATTATTTTCTATTTCATCAAATGTTTCCAAACAAATTCTTGTATTGTACATCAGATTAATTTAAATGGTCCATAAAATACAATTGGTCTGGCATACCTGACTAAATAATTGATTTCATATTTGTTCTATACCAGAAAATGCTGAGAAATATGCTAGGTTTCACAATGACTTCTCAATTAATCTAATAATTTGTTTTAGGGAGGTGTATGTGGAAGAGAAAACATGCCCTATGTCTGTTTGAAAATCAAATTTAGGGTGAAATTATTCTAAAGGGCCATAGACCCTAGGGACTGGCAGTTTTATGATGCTAAATTGTTTTATAGTGTTATCCCTTTTGACTCTGATTTTAATAATCCATTTGTGGCCAATGAAAGACTACTTATGAAATGGATAAATGCTATTTTCTTTGCCAGGTTGCAGGGTGACTTATTTATTTAATATGCAAATAATCACAGGAGCCAGGGTCACATGCTGCACTAGCTTCTTAGGTGTTGGGCTAGAAAGAATTATTAGAGGAGAGTCCTAGTTCTTTTTCAGTTAATATAACCTACAAATCCATAATATAACAACTAGTGAGTCTGTTATGATTTTCCTCCACCTCTACCCAAATGTCAGAATTACGATTAAAAACAAAGAACTTCCATTGTTTTTAAATGTCCCCATCAAGCCAGCCACTAATTTCCTGGATTGATTGTTTTCACCTGTATCCTCAGCAATGGCATGTGCAGGCCATGCCACAAGTCAATGGCAGAGCTAGAATCAGAACCCACTAGTCTAAACTCTTCATTGCAGACATTAGTCACTAGAGACGCTGAGTGAAACCCTGGCCCCATTGAAATCAATGGAAGTTTTGTCATTGACATCAGTGGTAATGGGATCTTATACACTGTCTCTTTTGGGTCATTCCACTTTAGCAGTTTGGGATAATTTTATCAGGTTATTGAGACGTTTTCATTTTTCCAGTAACAAATAAGGTTGACTGTTTTAGCCTTTCCCACTAAGTACTTGCAGTGAGGGCACTGAAAGTTGTTGTCTGGGCATATGGTACATTATCTATTTTTAAAGTTCCCATTCTTTTGATAATCATATCCACTGTACACTATCAGCTGTAACCCTCTGTACCAGACCAGGAAATATGATGAGATAGGACAGGCATCTCTCCATCAACTTCCTCCTCTGTTTAAAAAGAAAAAAAAGAGAGAGAGAAATACCAATGTAACAAATCTATTATAATTTAACCCCTCTCTCCAATTCATTATATTTTAGTGAACCAATGTTCTCTCTTACCTTCCATTTCTTGCAAATGCAGCATATTTGAAGAACCCTATTAATAGTTAATACTCTCTGTTTTTTTTCCCTTGCTAATTAGCTTGTTAACTTGGTTCCATCTATTTTTAAAGATCTAATTTTTACCTCATTTGAATATTTAAATATATTTTAAGAGCCTCTCTTTATCACTTTATAGAATTCTGCCTCAGGCCCAGTTCAGCAAAGTGCTTAAGCATGTGCTTAACTTTAAGGACATGCTTAAGTCCCACTGAAGTCAATGCTTAAGTCCTTTGTGGAATTGGCACCTGAATTATTACAGCTTCTTTCCTTTTCTAAATTTTACTTTCATTTCAAATGTTCTGACCAGATCTAATTGACAGGGATTTATCTGTATTTTTTCCAAGTGCTTTAAAAACGTTGTTTTACTTTTCACCACATATTAAATTAAAGAATTATTTAAAATGTTCATAAAACATAACTTGGTTGTTTTGCAACCCTCGTGATATTTGAAAACTAATGATATTATGATTAAGTCCTACATGCTCCTCAGCAGTTGACTCATGTCATCACATTATAATTACAGACCACTGACCACGTGCATGGTCTCCATTAAAAGGTGAATATTTGCCATGAATTTCCACACAATATAGTATATGAGATAATACAGAATTAGCCTCTACCTAGAACAAGAAATAACTACTTACCGCTGTGTGTTATTATCAGTCGATAAATACTGACCTTTTTAGTGATGACCACTGGATCTTATTCAGCAAATTCAAGATTGAAAGTTCATATCTAAATTCTGAGGAATTTCAGATCCAGTATTCTCATTTGGACCCTTCTCTACCATACTATTCTATTTAGTTTAGGTTATTATCACAATCTCAATTCCAGTAATTAAAATCTTCCATGATCCAAGTTTGAAAATTCCTTCACACCTCTTATATCTGAATTAGCAATTTCCCTAGAGGACATAATCCAAGAATCACATATTGGATCCTACCTTTCCATCATCAAAAGCCGATTTGGAATAGTAGAAGGAATGTATAGCATCCAAAACTGTAATATAAATTGACTGCAGCAAGGACTGACCAAGGTTAAATAAGCAGTGGAAGTGGTGGTTTACAGCTACTGACCTGAGGAAGTGCTCCCTGGTTGTTACTGACCTCCCAGATGGATAGCATTGAAACCATTTTTTTTTTAATTAAGACTTTTTCCCTCTGGCTTTCTTATCTATTGATGTAGCTGGTGTTACATGAAAAATACCTAATTTAATTGGCTGGATCCCATTTTTCTATCAACTGCAATAAAGTTTCCTCATTTATTTTATGAGGCTGAGTTGGTAGGAAATTCAGTATTGGGAGCTTTAGAGTGAGAAAGGTAAAACGAAAGTTTCTGTTTCTTAGGGTGGATGCAGAAAAAAAGGGTTGAGTTAGTATGGCAAATACATATTTTCTCTCTTGGTCTCAGTGTTTATTTAGACTATGATCTAATTATTACCTTGTAAACTGGAAAAACCCTTCAGTTATCTAAATAGCTATATCCTAGGCTCAGAAAAACCCTCTCAGGCTGAAAGAAGAGCTGTTTATAAGCCCAAGATGAGAATGTTATTGGGGTGTCAAGAGGCACCTACAACTTACTGTGAAGCTGAAAATTCCAGCGTTTAAATATTTTAAGATGTTATTTTAAGATAATGATATATTTTAAATTCAGGCTGTACTAACGTTTCAGCACATTCCCCATAGTGATTTATTTACGTACACAGGGGAAGCAATGCATGTCCCCACATTGGTCTCCCCGCATGTGGGGGTCCAGGGGCATAGTGCTGTCACACCTCCTGGTAATGTGCTGCCAGGGACTGATTTCCACAGGCACCCCTCCGTGCACAGGGGTAGGAGCACAATTGGGTTATTGGTTTTGTCACTGAAGTCAGGAATTATGACGCTGAATACACCCAGTGGATGCAGATCTGCTCCACTTTTACAGTCACTTTTTTATTAACTATAACTGCACTAAAATGTATTTGCGAGGGCTAATTTTACTCATTTGATAAAGAATTAACCCTTCTCAAATGAACACTGTGCACATGCAGACTGAACATATAATCAAAAACCAAAACACACAGTTGCTATTTAAAGATGTTGACAGCAACCGACAGTCAGGCATTGACTGTACAATGGGTCCATCAACATGGCAGATCCAGGAAGCTGACAGTGTCAAACATAATTCATTGTCAAATGGAAATTTGATCACTAGACCAAGAAAGCTAAATACTTTCAAAGCTTGTTATAGTGGATTACAGACCTCTGACAAAACAATGTTACCCAGGAATCTGCATTCCCTTCCATTGCTGGAGGAAGGAAACCTAACATTGTTCTGCGAAGGCAAGAGGAAAATACATTCAAAAACTTTTATTCCAGAAAGGCCTCAGTTATGTGCTCCAAAAACTTCTCTTCTACCCCCAGAACTTACTGGGTCCTGTAACTAATTTGCATACACTTTTTTATAACATTTTATGTTCATTAATTAATGCTTAGCTGAATCACAGTGAAACTGCTGTAGAAAGAACTGCCCAGGACAGCTATAAATATTAAATTAATTCCTGATGAATGATGGCTGCTATTATACCGAATTTTAAATGAATTCATAATAATTGGACACTTAAAATGAATCATTACTGGGATTCCATTTTGGAAGGCAGAACTGCTAAAGAGCACAGCATTTCTGTGCTGCTAAAAACCCAAGGAAGAAGCCGGCCACTTTTAAAGAAATGTACTGCTTGGAAAACATTAATTAACTCTCACAGTCCCCTTGTGAGGTAGGTAGATTTTACTTGTTCCGCTTTTACAGATGGGGAAGCAGGCACAGAGAGTTTTATGGTAAACTGCCAAGCACAGTAGGTTCAAAACAATTCTGTCTGCTTTTTAAATTAGAAATGTCAGGAATATCAGAATCTGAGCACCTGCATTCTGTCAGAGAGCTTTGGCAACATCTCTGGAGGACCTGGAAGGTGACGTGATAGGAGGCTGAGAGCAGATATGCAGCACTCCCAGGACCTAGTTAAATTGGAGAAAATGTTGAATTTAAAAGTCTTATTTGGAATCATCCAAATCCATAATATCAATATTGTAATGTAACCGTAGTACCAATGGACAGGGCTGCTCTACAGTTCATCTGTAAGTGTCTTGTGCAAGGCCACACAGTGAGTCAATGGTGGAAATGTGATGAGCAGTTTCAAGTTCCTGGCTACCAGTCCTATGCTCGGTCCATTAGCCCATGTTGTCTCTTAATTTTCCCAACCCCAGAGTTTAGTTTAAGTTTATAAAAATGCTTATCAGGTTAGAAAAAAGATTATTTTTTTAAAATCGCTTCTATGTGATTCTACTGTTGTGTTACCACTCTTAACACTGCATCATCATTTTCATTCCACCTCCCTATTATCAGGGATTGTATAGCTTGGCTGTAGAAATTCATGCAGGGGTGAAGTTTGTCTTGTAAACAAAATCTCAGTCTCGATCACTTTTTAATTTACAGAAGGGCATAAATATATTTCCCTTTTGTGCTCTCTAACTGAAAAATAACTTTAATAGTCAAATACGTTTTGGGAAACCAACAGTCTATAATGTAAACAACGAGGAGTCAGTGGCACCTTAAAGACTAACAGATTTATTTGGGCCTAAGCTTTAAGGTGCCACCGGACTCCTCATTGTTTTTGTGGATACAGACTAACATGGCTACCCCTCTGATATTAATGTATAATGTAGAATTTTTTGAAAATGTAATTTGCCAAGTTATTTAAATTAGAAAAACAGCTACCACATAGGCATGGCTTAAATTCATCCAGAGCCCTCCAGAGCAGAGCTCTGATAAATATTTTCAAACCCGCTGAAGTCCTGAGCCCCAGCGCATCTCGCGGGACAGAAGCCCCGAGCCCCAGTGCCTCCCACAGGGCTGAAGCCCCGAGCCTCAGCGCACCCTGCAGTGCAGAAGCCCCGAGCCCGAGTGCCTCCCACAGGCTGAAGCCCCAACCACTGGGGCTCCAGGAAATACTTGGGTAGAATTTAATTGCTGTTCATATAGTTTTTCTGCACGTGTAAATCTTCCAGTTAAAGGCTCCCAGAGCACTCACCGATGCACTGTAACTGTTCCTTTGGAGCCATTGAGTAGATATTGTACTGTGTGAAACACCTTAAAATGCATATTGAGATGGTATGCTAGCGTCATTAAAGTATATTGTGTCAGTGATCTATAGGGAAGGGGAAGGTATCTGACTTCATGAAGAATCTCTGAACTTAATATTATGAGGACGGCAATTTCTTATAATTACAGATTTAAATAAACACAGTTATTTTCTGGTGTTTTTAGTGAGTTACTTCCAGAGGTTCCCGTGGTGGTTGTTTGGATCATAGAGCAGGTGTTTAGCAGATAATTGTTTTTTTTTATATTCTGACATTTCCAAGAGGATTAGTTTAATATTTATGATCTAATCCTGTGCGGTTCTGAGCGCCCTCAACCTCTATTGATTTTACTGGGCTCTGCAGCACCTTGACATCATTAGGCCCTTAATTTATAGAGTGAACCATAAAATACAGATGCAGCGTGCCACAACGTGTGATCTGAATCTCTTCAAAGTTCAGGGGGTGTTTGGCTCTTGAGGTTGAGTTCAGACCCTTGCTCACAAAACCGGTAGCCAGCATCCCAGAGGCACCATGTAAGAGCTACACTTTGCATTGTTGCTTTTGCTCTCCCATGTTGTGATGCATTGGCGTCTCTGTTCTCTTATTGTTCATGGCAGAAGAGAGCACATCAGAGAACTTCAGGAGCAGAGACATTAGATACTATAGGTGAATTATAGTAAATTCAATCAGTGTACTAAATGTTTATATTTCTTTCATTGTATTTCCCCCTCTCATTCTTTAAAGCTTCTTTGACAAATGAATTCAGTAATCAGCATGTAAAAGAGCATCACTTTAAATCTTGTACACGACATTGTGTCTACAGAGAATAAATAAAATGCTGTCTCGTGTTTCCAAATAGTGTTCATGCTGGAAGACAGAAGCTTTCTGTTCCACCTGTACTGCAATTACTCTATGCTTTTTTCCCTCCAGGGATCCTATTATAGAATAAATGACCAAATACACCTAAATTTCATGTCCCGGAATCTCTGAATATAATCTTAGGCAATAGTTTGAACTTCATATACAATAACAAATAAATGAACAGATTCCTTGCAGTATAGTATACATGGCTGTATAGTTAAAACATGGAAAATGACTATTTATTAGTGCACTGCATTATGGAGGCACTGGTTGCAAGTATAGTTAAGGCTGTATCCAGTGTCCCAGTATATGGCTTATTTTGACATGCACTCTCTTCCACCACAAAACTTTTTAGCTGAAGGAGCTAATGTTCTGAATGTGCATGTGCTTAAGGTAAGTGCGTGGTAGAATTTTTCCAGATGATTTTCAGAAGTGCAAGATAAGGTTCTATGGCAAGGACTCAAGAAATCTATGTTTTCCCCAAATTAAAAACATGCCATTATGGTATTTTCAGCCACCTATATCCAGGGCTGCTGGAACAATTTGTATAGTGGGGGTGCTGAGAACCACTGAACCAAACTGTAAACCTTGTGTATGACGGAAACCACTTCAAGCCAGGGGGTGCAGACGCACCCCCAGCACCCCTAGTTCTAGCACCTATGCCTATATCAGGATAATGGTTTACTGTGAAAGTGAAATTTCAGAAATGATCTGTATTTTAACTCACTGTTGTTAACTTCCAGTGTGGAAGTGGTGTATGTATTAGACCTAAAAAGTAATCCTGTAATGGCTAGTATTCACGGTTATAAGCGAAGGCCTGAAATCCTTACTCAGGGCCTCATGCTCCCCAGTGTGGGTTAGTCACCAGCTAGGGTGAGTTCTCAGTTTTCCAGGAATTCTTCCATTAGGGGCAGGGTTTGTCCCCCCCCCCCCAGAAAAAAAGGACAGGGCTCCGGTCCCAAATCTCAAGGCTCTCCAGAAGCATGAGCCATGTCCATGGAAGCCCTATGGCTCTACATTGCTGCTTGCCTCATGGGTCCTATCTGAACTGTGCTGCCACTGCTGTCTGGTCACCCTAATCTCCTTTAATAGCAAATCTATGGCCTGCCCCAACACTACCCTCTTGTGTTGTCTCTTCAGGCCAGCAGAGGTTTCTCCTGCCTGCTTCACCTGTGCGTTCCCCTGAATGCAGTCGGATTAGGAGACTTTGCAGCACAGAGGCTTTTGCACGGACTCTCCACCCTTCGAGCAGGTCCCACGGTGGCATTCTTTAGGTAGAAGGGAAAAGGGACCATCAGCCCTCAGGGCTGGAGCTTGCAGTTGCTTCTACCACATCCAGTGGCTTTTAAGCCATGTGGGATGCGGGCGATGAAGATGATCTGGCAAAAGGAGAGACAACATTGCGTGAAGAGAATTAGAATGATTGAATAACTGGCAAACAGAATGGGTGGAAATTAAAACTTGGTCAGTAACTCACTGATGTAGAAGCATAGTGAATGCATTGCTGGTTCGCTATGTGCTATGAATACATACAAAAGGATTTTCTTCCTCTCACTGAATACCAGCTTTGTTGGCAGGTTGATTATTTATTTTATATTTCTGGATGAGATGTTTGTACCTTTAAAGTCCTAGTGTCACACTGAAACTGCTGCATTTCCTTAAGATATTTAATTATCCATTAGCACAATGGCAACTGTGGATCCATTCCCAACTTAGTCTGCTGACCAAGCAAAGCAATTTGGGACTTTGGTATGATCTTTGTTAGCAAAGGAGTAAATTTTATCTGGGTTCCCCTACATAAAAACACATTTTTAGACAGAGTTTATTATATGGAATCGTGAGATTTTTCTCCAATGTGAAACAAATAGAATGGTGCTTAATAACAGCCCGGGAGCTGCTCATTCACGTGCTTCATGTTGATTTCCTTTCAGAAAGAGAAGAAGAGTGGATTGTTGAAACTTTTAGCCGGCGCGTCAACAAAAAAGAAATCACGCTCCCCTCCATCTGTGTCTCCGACACCGGACCCCCAGGGAGCCGTGGAGGGAGCTCTGCAGGGAGCGGTGGGACCTGAACTCTCCTCACTCTCCAGCCACGGCAGGGCAGGTTCATGCCCAATTGAAAGTGAAATGCAAGGAGCTATGGGGATGGAGCCACTGCACAGAAAAACAGGCTCCTTGGATTTGAATTTTTCCATTCCTTCTCCTGCCAGGCAGCTACCTTCTTCGATGGCAGCCATCCGTCCAGAGCCCAAGCCATTGCACCGGGAAAGGTATGCTGACGGCGAAGAGTTTGCCTAGGAGCTAAGGGGGCTCATCATTTCAGTCTGCCCTGTCGCTTGCACGTAAAGGAATGTTTGTGGGAAAGAGACAAAGTTTGGCTTGCATGAGCATCGCTGCAGTTCTGCCAGCCCCCCCCCCCCTTTTTTTTTTTTTTTTTGGAGCCATCTGAGGCTATAGATTGTCCAGCTGTTTATTAGAATTAGAAAAGTCAGGCCCCTCTGCATATTAAAAACCAGCCAAAACATGTGTAAGGCAGCTATGACGCTCACTGTTAAAAAGTCAGTATTTGCCAACAGATACAATATGCTCATCACACAGTTATTTCCTATTCTAAGTATAGGAGAAAACTGTGGTATCTCACATCACTGTATGTGGAAGCTGCTGGCAAATGCCACCTTTAAATGGTGATCATTGTATATTAATAATCACAATGGATTGTCATGCAGTACTTGGTATACTGCGTAGCCCTGTAAGTGTGTTTGCCCATTATATCTGGCCTATTATGCAGTAGCAAACAAGGGTCTTTTTAAAATTTATGGTCACTTCAGTCATTATTGTCACTTAAGTCATTACATGGTGTCCTGAAGTATTTTTATTCCAGAAGTGGCTGATAACTAGCATAGAGAATAAGACTAGGGTTCTAGAGTTTGGCAGTCCGCTCTGCATCTTGTTATCCATAAAGCTGCTGATTTTGCAAACCCAGAGAGAGGGGACAAAGTGGCAACACCAAAAAAAACAAAACAAACAAACAAACAAACAAACAAAAAGACGACAGGGAAGAAAAGAAAGAACAGAGTAAATAGAGAGAAATGTAAAGATGTCAAGCCTTGTCTGTTTTCAAGGTTACATGGATTTAAGGATTACATGGATTTAAGGTTAAACTGGTTTAAAAACCGGTTGAGTTGAAGGGGTGCAAAACCAAACCTTGTGTAGACACTCTTAATTTGACATGTATCAATTGAGCTTCATTCAATAAGGAAAGTAAAAAATCTCACCTTGAATTAAACCAGTGCAGTCTTGACATAGACAAGGCCTCAGAAACAAATATGAGGAGAGAAGCAAGAAAGGCGTCCCACAGCATCTCTTGTGCTGGCTGTTGTGGCCAGGGCCGGCTCCAGGAACCAGACGAGAAAGCACGTGCGTGGGGTGGCACATTGTAAGGAGTGGCATTCCGGCCAATCTTGGGGTGGTCAGCCCAGCCCTGAAGGGGCACGGATCCCGACCCAGGGGTTTTTTGCTTTGGCAGTCCGGCTGCCCTTTTTTTTTGCCTGGGGCGGCAAAAAAGCTAGAGCCAGCCCTGGTTGTGGCACTGCTTTGAAAGCACCACTTCAACGATGCAGGGAATTCCTAAGGGTGGGCTTAAGATTCTGGTGCATAGCCCATATTTTCCCAGTCTGACACTGCACCTAGGGGTGGCACTGACAGTGAAACAGGTGACCAATGATACCTGTATTGAGTGCAGTGACGTGGAGTAGCAGTAGAATGAGAGGGCCATAGGACGAGTTCTGTATGATCAGTGTTATTACAACTAAGAACAAATGAATCTATAGAGACAGGATGCTTAAAATGTTACAAATATTACCAATTGCAATATGCAGCGGTAAAGAAAGTATTCTGATTTTAAGCATTTGGATTTCCTGAGTCTAAAGTCTGAAAATAAGCTATAATTGAAATAACCTTAATTATACACAGCAGTCAAGACTCTCTAATTGATTTATGAATTAACTTCCATGTCATTGGTGTATCTGCATTCCTTAACTGATCATATGGTTGCTTATGCCTATAATGGGGAATATTAATTACCTTCACACTCTAGGAAGTATAATGCTTAGTCCTGGAATGATCTGAGCAAATACTTTAAACACTTGTCTTTTATAAATTCATCCCACATCCATCTGTGTTCATTAAATCACCAAATTGCTCAGAAGTACCAAATTATTTTTTTAAACAAATTACATTTTTGAAACCGCTTGTTCATGTCACATCTGGCAATGGGGGAACTTGTGCTCAGCATCTCTGAATCCCATATTTTGCTTGTTTGCAAGGCGATGTATTTCATCTCCACAGTAGGACCAATTCTTTATTTGCATGGATGGAAAATAAAGATTGGATAAACAGATTTCGATGCTGGATGAAATTTAAAAAGAGGGAAAAAAGCTACAAAACATTTCTGTGCACTTAGCTATACTTGGCTTTTAATTTCCCAGTGCCCATCTGTGCACACAGGGACAGTACACTGAATGGTTGGAAGGAGTAGCACATTCCTTAATATTTACAACATTCCAAATGGGGCGGCGCATCAAGCCAGCAGAGCCAGGGTACTTCTTCCATTAAAACTGGCTTACAATTCCTGTGCTCACTGCATGCAGACTACAGAACAAAACCAAGCATTCGACATTTGCACCATATCAGAGGTGCCTCTAATTGCTGACAGCTTGTTTTTCACACAGTAAAGAGGAATTCTGCTCCATTACATAGCAGTCCTTTGTGCACGGAAACTGCAGCAGATCAGAAAGGAAAGTGAGGTTTACCTTATCACAGACGGTGCTAATTTGATAGTTGTATTCCCTTGGCATATGCAGATAGAGTGGGAAAGAAATTTAATTTTGACTTGCTATATTTATGTATTTCCAGAGCCTGGTTTTGGTTTGGGGGAGGTTAGGCTGGAGAGGAAGGCACATTTGTCCTGGTTTACCTGTGTATAAACCAATCTGCTAGGATTGTGAGATTTATCATCTGTTACTACATTCTGGGGAGCAATTTTCCCGCTGTCTTTTCCTAATGCCACTTTACTTGTGCTGCTGTATGCCAGAAAGCATATAGCATTTCCAGCAGCTGAGATGAGAAACTTCACAGCTGCTACTATAGTCACTGTGTTGCATAGGTTGACTAGCAAGCGTTGCTAAGCTGAACACCATTTTAGGCTGCATATTGTCATCTATGTGCTGCTACTGTCAATTTCCTGTGGTACAGGAACACTACAGCTCTTGAAGTTGGGTCTTCACTACAGTAGCACACTGTACTGATGGGGGAGTGCAGGGGGGAGTTCCTGATCCTGCAGCTCTTGAGCAAGTCCCATTGGCATCACTGAACCGACTCACAGTGAACAGCGGGTGTAAGATTTCAAGGGTCTGTCTAACAGCATTAAGACTAAATAGGCGCCTCGTGTCATTTCACTGTGATCACTCTAAATGAAAGAAGGACTTCCATTTGCCTTCTCTTTCAGCAAAATACAAATGCACATACAGCAACATTGAAAAGATTATGGTGTGTAAATGAGAGTATTTAAGTGTGTGTGTGTGTGTGTGTGTGTGTGATAGAGAGAGAGAGAGATCCAATGCTCTGCTCGGTGGTTCTCAAGTCTTAGCACATGATATTGTATCGTAATAATATTATCATTACATTCCCCCCTCCTCCCACTGGTTCCTGGTCTTCATCCCTGGGCTTCTCATCCAGACACAGTCTCTCCTTTCCCAATACTCCCCCTGGCTCCTTCTCCCAGTCTCCTGTTTCCTGGATCCTTGTCCTAGTAGTCTCTTTGCCCAGCCAGTTCCAATCTCAGTCCAGCTCCTTATCTGATCTCTGTTTTCTCTCCTTCCCACCAAGGTTCCCAGTCTCCCGCAACTCCCAGTCCTGGTGTTCTGGCCCTGCCAGTTTTAAGGCTCTTCTCCCCCTCCCCCCGAGGAAGAGTGTCAGTCCCCCCATCCACAACTCCCGGTCATAATTTGTCTGCCCACTCTAGCCTTCAATCCAGTCTCACCAGGCCATTTGTCAGATCCCTGACAAAAAGATCACACTCTGCCAAATTTCAAGTCCCTGCTTCAAAACATGCAGGTGCTAGAGCAGGGGTAAGCAACCTATGGCACGCGTGCCAAAGGCGGCACACGAGCTGATTTTCAGTGGCACTCACACTGCCCGGGTCCTGGCCACCGGTCTGGGGGACTCTGCATTTTAATATAATTTTAAATGAAGCTTCTTAAACATTTTAAAAACCTTATTTACTTTACATACAACAATAGTTTAGTTATATATTATAGACTTATAGAAAGAGACTTTCTAAAAACATTAAAATGTATTACCGGCACGCAAAACCTCAAATTAGAGTGAATAAATGAAGACTCGGCACACCACTTCTGAAAGGTTGCTGACCCCTGTGCTAGAGCTTCTCAAAGAAAAGATTGCCAAAACAGTTTTTAACATTGCAAAATGACAGATTTTTCCCTAGCCTCCTTCTCAGAAATGACTGTTATGGCTGAAATTTTAAAAATAATAATACATAATAATAAGAAGCCTGAGATAGACACCCCCACCTCCCGCATGGAACATTTCAGCTGAAACGGTTAAAGTTTTGCAAAGTTATAAGCAGCTGAACACAAGAGCTCATAATGGGAACTGTCAGGCAACCTTAATAATAAATATGCTACCAGCCCTACCGATAATTGTGATAGACATAAGGCTGTTTGCATGTCTAAATTATGAAATGTTTAATGCAGTGTGACACTGACAGATTCCAACATTCTTCTGAGTTCCACATAAGATGAAAGGCTGTGCCATAGATGAAAGAAAACCTACTATTGCATAGTAGTGGTCAGGGAAAAGAGGAAGGAAGGAGGGAAGAGAAAAGCAGAGAGGGATAGAAGTATGCCGGGCTTCCCTGGAAGAAGGGGGCCAAATCTGGGGGAAGAGTGGGAGGTGATTTAAAACAATAGGACTAATGTATGTTTTAAACTCGGTTACTGAGGAAAAACAAGTCAAATGCCACCGGTGGCATCGCAGGCTTTGATTGGAATGATTTATGATGTTTAGAAACCCCTTCGTGGCAGCAGTGCCATGTGATTCTTTGGGTTGTACATTGGAACCGCAATAACTCTCACTTTCTTCGTCCGCAAATCCAAGAATCTCAGAGGAAAAAATATAGCCAGCCCACCCCATGTCGCAGCAAAGATTTCACAGCAGAGGTGAAAATGAGATCTTTTATTACTGAGGGTTCATTATTTTTTATTCAATATGCTGATATATTTATTGTGAAGTATCCTGATTAATTACAATTAAATGACAGTTGTTAAATAATTGAAAAAAGGACATTTTGTAAGGCAGGATTCTGGATTTTTTAAATCTTTAAAGAAAACCTCTAAAGAATCCCTTGTTACTAGGATTGCCACCTTACTAATGGCTGGTAACCAGACCCCCAAAACCCCCACGCCTGCTCCACCTCTTCCCCCAAGGCCCCACCCCTGCTCCACCTCTTCCCTCGAGACCCTACCCCCTTCTCTGTCTCTTCCCCGGGCCCTGCTCCCTTCTTCATCTCTTCTCCTAAGGCCCCACCCCTGCTCCACCTCTTCCCTCGAGACCCTACCCTCTTCTCTGTCTCTTCCCCGGGCCCTGCTCTCTTCTTCACCTCTTCTCCCAAGGTCCCGCCCCTGCTCTGCCTCTTCCCCCCCAGATTAAAAAAAACAGACACCAGGGCTTGTCAAATGGAACCTGCATACACAAGCCGAAACCTGGACTGTCCAGGTGAAAAATGGATGAGTAGCAACCCTACTTGTTACAAATATGTGATTGCCAACATTGGAAGGAGATTGGTTTTGATGTGTTTGATAATCTTTCTTGCTAATTTGAAACATTTAGTAAATTGCAATTGGTCTCTCAGCCATTAGTGAGATTCTATTCTGTATTAAAAAGGATGGACTTGTCGTTAAGACACCACTCTATAAACCAGGGGTTCTATTCCCAGAACTGCCGCAAACCTTCACTGTGACCCAAGGCAAGTTATGTCACTTCTCTGTGCCTTACTGTCCTCACCTGTGAAATGGGGTTAAAAATGCCTCCCAGAGCTGTTGTGAGGCTTGATCCCTTGTGTCCATAAAGCACTCCAAGATCTGGAACACAACTGCAAAAATGCTGTTAATGTATATTCAATTGAGCTGAGTTCAGAGAGCTGAAGTTTGGCATTGTCTTTGCTAAAATTGTTCCAGTCTGATAATTTAATTAATCAACATTGAAGCAGAGTGTCTGAGATAATGTGTGCATTCATTTGCATAATGGCTGTAATTGGCAAAACCTCATACTATAAGTGTGGCGGTTCTGCAAATGACAGTAAGATAGACTGTTTTCTTGTAGCCAGCCAGCAGCACACACTTCAGCCTCTGTTATTTGCTTTTCCACACAGGAAAAAGTGACAGCTAGATGTACTGGCCAAGGGAAAAGATGACTAATTGATTTCTGATGGTTCTTGACACGGATATATATATTCTACATGACTATGTTGCTACGTCAAGATAAAAAATTTCTAATCAGGTTTTAGAGCAGAACTCCCACTTCTGAATGGGACCCAAAATGTTTACAAGTAACAGGATCTTTGGCCCAGCTGCAGTGAGCAGTTCCTTTAGCCAGATCTAGCAATTTCACTGTCACGTGTTTGAGTCTGTAGCTTCACAGCAGCCAGCAGGCAGCCAAGCTGTGGTTGCAAAGAAAATTAACTCCTGTCATTCAGTTTCAGAGAGGCCCTTGATGTGGTATCAACCCACTGGCAATCAATTCAGTGAATTTAGGGTAATGTTGTGCTTTGAGATTCGCCAGTGCATATTTAATTTAACTATAAGACAGATCATCATTTTAAATAAATACTTGACTGTTATAAGCATCAATTGGAAATGAATGACCGTGCAGCAAATGCAATAGGTAGTAATCTTCAGAAGATGTTTTGAATAATCAATTGGCTTTTCTTTAACTATCTTTACTGTATTCATTACTTTGCAACTAGCGAGACCATTACTGATTGTTAAATGCCAGCTGAAATGACGTGCAGAGGAGGAACACTCGAGGTAGACTCATGTTCACTGTCCTATACACAGATCGGCTTGGGAATTTTCTGATGAAACTGGCTTTCACTGGAAAATGCCAATTTGCTGAAACCAAAAATGTTTCACAAAAACCTATTGGTTTTGACAAACTGCCTATGAAACACAAGCAGCTCCTGCCAGCTCAACTGGTAGACTGCTGGGGAGCCCAGGCTCCCAGGGTCTGGGTCTCTAGAGCAGTCTCACCATACGGATTGCTCCAGGGTCAGGAACTCCAGCGGTAGCCAGGACTTGGCTGACAACTGCATAGCAGGGAAGCTCGAAGCCCCGAGAACCCCAGCTCATGCAAGGGCTCTTGGGACTTCCAGACTTGCTGCTGTGGAGCCAGAAGCCTTGGAGACACAGCTGACAAGCTTTGAGACCCCCAGCTCAGCCGTGGCTCCAGGGCATCAAGCTCCCCATCAGTCTGCTAGAGCTGACCGGGAGCCTCTGAGCTTGGACTCCCTGACTCAGTTTCGTTTGTCAAAACAAAACATTTTGATTCTCTCTAAACAATTATTTTATCTGTTTTCTCTTCTGTAGGAAATTTTAATGTTTCCACTTTTTCTTCTATAACAGAAGTCTTTTCTCAGAGTTTCTTGTGAAACAGACATTCCAACTTTGCACCAGCCTGAGTCACGAGCCATAGTTTTTTAACCTAACATAGAATCCCGCTTGGAAACGAAATACCTGAACAGCTCATCTCTTTGGGGGCAGGGACCACCTCTTTGTTTGGACTGTGCTTCAAACAGTGAGGCCCTGATATCTGTCCAAGGCCCCTAGGCACTACCATACTACTACTAATAATACTCACTGGAATAACTGCAAATAATTTTAGTTGAAATTAAAAATTCTTTGTTAATTGTCTAAAGAAATCCAGGACGTTGCTCATTTGCAAACGCATACACTAGCGACTCCATTATTAGTACAGACATTTAGAAGCTACTGTATGCTCCTGTGATTTAGCTCTAAGAGCAACCTGGATTGACCTTTATGAGGTCATGGGGAAACCGTGTCTTAGGTAAAGGGGACAAAACAGAAGATTGAGGTGCAACCTATTTTAGTTTGAGAAAGAAGGTTAATTTCTGTCCCACCCAGCCAGGAATGGCCTTAGGTTTGTGCCAAAAATACCAGCACACAAGTTCTACTGATTTGCGGGGACATACCCACCACACCCTGCAATATACCACTAAATAACCTCTGGCAGCCCCTCACACCTTGAATGATGAACTGCAGGGGACCAATCCAAAACCCTCTCTAGGCCCCTACTCACTCATTAAATCCTTCGTACCCCATTTCACCCCAATAATATAATCCTCCCGACCTTCTGCCCCCTGTTGCTATAAACCTCATGTCACCCCCTGAATGCCAAGCATGCTATCTAACAAATGTCCCATGCCATGACTGGCTATGCTACTTACATAACTGTTTTTGAAGGATACACAGCTGTGTCTTCACAAAAGGCCTCGTCACTAAAGCCAGCTCCGAGCCCAGTTTCTTTCACTCTAAAGACCACAGAATAGTTTAAAACTAAAGCTGGTTGAATTGGTGAAAACTAACATTTTTGTGAATTTTTTTCCTACCCAGTTGTATTTAAAAGTGGCGGAATTAATTTTCCTATGAGCTGCAGCCACCTGTGGAGTAAAACACAGTGCTTGTAGAAAAGCACCTCAACACTACACAACAATTTAGAACAAGAAGTGCGAAAGAAACCTGTATGCGGCTGAAACTTCTGAGGAAGTTTAGGCCCCAGTGTAACGACCTAAACTGGACTTTGACCAGGATGCTGGAGCTAACATCCCATGTGCCCTTTTCTGAAAAATGCCCTGGGGTCATTGAAGATCACATGAGAGCAGGAGCTGTTTTATATCATTAAAAAGGCAGCACCTAAAGTAGCACAGGGGTCCCAACAACATCCTGGGGCATTGCTTCAGTACTGATTTAGAAGGAAGAGTTTGTCATCTATTGAACTCATTAACAAGGTCACCTATGGTTTTCCTGGGAAGTCTCCCATTTAAATAGCAAACAGCCCTGACCCTGTATAGCTCTTAAGAGGGGACAAGCCCACATCTGAAGAGGTATGGCTTCGGGCAGATGCAGGTGATCTAGTACATGGGGCAAACCAAATTAGCTTGCAGAGCTGCTGGTTTGAATCTGCCGCCTGTCTTTCGTGGCCGTGCCCTGTTGAGGGTCCTACTCCAAAAAACATTGTCATACTATTTGATTTGTGTATGCTAAGGTATTCTCTTTTGTTTTCAAAGGTATCGTGTCGTGGTTCCATATCCTCCTCAAAGCGAAGCAGAGATTGAACTGAAAGAAGGTGACATTGTGTTTGTGCACAAGAAAAGAGAGGATGGCTGGTATAAGGGGACATTACAGCGAAATGGCAGGACGGGCCTCTTCCCCGGAAGCTTTGTAGAGAGTTTCTGAGGGCTTGCTTTCTTCCCCATCACTGCTCTCTGAACTGAAAGATCTTTTAGGGGAAATTCCATAGCACAAGAAGAGACAGCAAAGGGAAATGTGACTGATATCCACTGCCATTTTTACGTCCAAAGACTCCCCGGGCCCTTCATTCTATAGCTCTGGAACCACAGTATCTGCTGTGCTTCCAAAACCATGTACAGTACATACAGTGGTATGTTGAAGTAGTGCCTTCCACTTGGAATCATAGACTGAGAGGATGCACATTTGGTTTGTATCTAAACTAAACTCCAACTGTTACCCATTATGTAAATTATAGAGAAAATATCTTTTAAAAAGTTGTTATATTGCTGTAACTTATTTGTCAGAGCTGCAGTGTTCTTATTGCTGGCCTATGCAAGATGGATTTGGGTGTGGCAGGAGGCAGAGTAGGGAGCTCTTGAACTGGGATTTTATATTTCCTGGGGGAAAAAGAGAGTGTGTGGAAAAACCCAGCTAAAGATTTGTGCATTGTTCTGCAAGAAAGAATTTGAAGTCCAAAATGTTAGTGTCATGCTTTCTATATACCTCAAAAATATGCTGCATAAGGATGTCAGTAAGTTTGTTAGTGATCAGAGTTCTGAAGTACCTGTGAGATGCACTGGGCAGATCCTTGAAGAACTCTGGCTCCATCATTCAATTGCGGTTATTTGAGTAGAAACCCTTTGGTTTATCATCTGTCCATATTATATGCAGCATTTTTTTGCCTATCCAGTATCCACCTTTCCATTCCTTTTTTTTTTTTTTTTTTTTTTGGTATGACATACCCTTTTTAATTGTTTGCAGTATTGTTGCAGCTGTGTTGGTCCCAGGGTATTAGAAAGGCAAGTTGAGTGAGGTAATACCATTTATTGGACCAACTATTTGGTCCAATAAAAGATATTGCCTCATCCACATTGTCTCTCTAATTAATACCTTTTTAATGTAAGAACTGTTATACATGATATATATACATATATTCCTAACAGATCAAGCATTTCCTGCTTTTCATACATCTGGTGCTTTTATTATTATTATTTTATTAATAGGAAGATCCTGTTTGGCTTAAGAAAGAGACTGTTAACAGCAACATTAACAGGTTTCACATTTAACATGTGAATTCCGAAATGTACTGAAAGTAGATTTCATCAAGATGAAAATGTTTGCTAGTACTACATGAAGCAAGAGAGAAAAATCAGATTAGGCGGTGATATATATATATGTGTGTGTGTGTGTTTGTAGGTAACTCACTTTCATAAGAACATAAGAACATTCTTTATATATAGTTTCTAAAGACCCTTAATAAAGCACAGTAATCTGTCTAGACAATGATAATTATTCAAGAATTGGGAGCATTTCCAGGAGGAGTAATTTTAATTGACTTTTATATGGCAATAAAAAGAACACTGCAGGTTCCAGCAAGCACAGGAATCGTGGAATTTTCCTCTGTCGTTGCATCAGAGAGAAGAGAGCTGAACTGCAACAGCTGTAATTAGCATTGTCAAAATGTGATTTTTTTTTTTACTGTAGAAATATACAGTTCTCAACACTGTTCTAACCTGGTCAAGCTACAATACAAAATATATCAGGCAATATAACCCTCCATCTACAAGGGACCTAAAGGTGCAATAAATGTAAAGTAAGTTTATGCAGTTATTTGTATCAAACAAAGAAGAGAAAAATCAGATAATGCAAGTGTGGGAGTATTTAAAAAAAAAGATTCAGTTGTGGTATCCTATAACCAAGTTGTAACAAAAGAATATTCTTAACTATGTTGTGCCCTGCCTTTTCTAGTGACTGGCTGCTTGCCCAGACCAGGATATGGTGGTCATTCAAGACTATGTTATAGTTGCAGTAACCTGGAGATGATTTTAGTAAAAAGAGGGGACCCAATGGGTGTATGCCATTACTTTGTTCCCAGTATTTCTTATGCCGAAGGTGTAGGTTTTGTTTTCATTCAAGCCAGGTATGCTAGCACGTATCAAAACATGTATAAGTGAACATTCCTACTTATGTTGAACTGAAAGACTTTGTTCTCTGTAAAATAAGTTTCTCTTCCTGTCATTTGTAACAAACAGATTCCAGAAACACAGTCTGCGGCCAAGTATTGCATCTTCAAATCACAGAAACATTATTTTCTGGGAGGATTGGGGGGGGGGGGTATTTGTAACGTTACCACATTTGTTCATGTTCCAGGTGGTAATCAGTCATCAGTAAAATAAACGGTTATTGTTAAGAGAAAATTGCCTTTTTATAACCAATAAGAGCTTTAAGAAATTTTTTCTGCAAAAGGCTGATTGAAGAATAGAGCACTATCTTTCCAGTCATTTCATCCAAATCAGAAATGGTATCTCTGCACCTTGAGCCACGATCCGGTCAGCTAGCAAGCTGACAATGCCCCCCCCCCCAAATGTGTTCTATACACACATATATATAAATTCTTGGTTAGCATTGTCAGAAACAGATTTCTCTGACAAACTATAGTGGCTAAATATCAGTTAAAATTCTGTTCCATGGTATGTTTACTATATCCAGAGAAATGAAACAGGAATCATATTGTATTCAGTCAGATCTAAAATAGTTCCAGATTTCACTGTTCTAATGCTTAAATCTAACAGGACAAAAGCCGTTATGCAAGAAAATACAGAAATGTCTGTAAAATCAGTGTTTTTAATGTATTTTGCAGTCAGAACAATAATAATTTTTAACTATAGATAATGAAGGCAAAATAACCCTTTCAGTCACACCTCCTATAAAGAGAAATATTTTTTGGTGTTTGATATTTTGAAAACAGCTGTTTCTGGTCCCCATTTATTGCTTACCATAATAGTCTTGAGTATTGAATAATTTTCTTGGACAAATCAATTCCATGCGAAGAGCACAACTGCAGAACATAAGACTGATCAGTGGTACAAGAAAATTACCCAGTGCCATTTAGAAAGTCTTTGACCATGGGAGGGGATTGGCGCTTACTGTGATCCATTTTTAAATTGCATACAAAGGAAAGATAAAGGAGGGGGAGGGAGTGTGCGTGCGTGTCCTACAAGGGAAAAAAAGTGAAAGAAACCTTCTGGCAGCCTCATTTTGTAAAATGCCAGATTTGCTGTTCTAGAAATGGTTGCAGCTAATTGAACAATTCCTTTGTACTTTGCACAGCTCAGAAAATGTTTTTTGTTATACATGAATGTTAACGTGATTTAGAAAATATTGATGGTTACGAGTACAAATGAACTACAAGGACTGTGTTTCTGATGCTTTAAATAAAATAAATTGAGGTCACTTGAGTGAGTTTTCCATCTTTATTTAGATGGTAAAGAGATTTTACAAAACAGGTGTCCTGAGGTTCACAATAAAGATAGTCAGAGGGGCCCAAATCCGCAGATATTTATGCTCCTAACTTCCCTTCCTGTGGAAATCTGGGCCAAGGTGACTTTGAAAAAGGGGTGAAGGCAGAGAAATGTCAGGAAATGCTTCAGATGAAACTGTATTTTCACATAAAGGGCTTTATTCCACAAACCCTACTCACACGGAGTGGTACTTGTCAGAGGTGAAAGTAAGCTGGTCTGGTCCGGTACGGCATACCGGCAAGAGCCAGTATGCCATATCGGACTGGACCTGCTTCCACGGCAGTGATTTAAAGAGCCCAGTGCTCCAGTCGCTGCGGGGAGCCTCGGGCCCTTTAAAGCACCGCCGGAGCTCCAGCAGCCGGGCTCCTGCGGTAATTTAAAGGGCCCAGAGCTCCGTGGCAGCTGAAGCCCTGGGCCCTTTAATTCGCCCCTGAGCCCCGGGGCTCCCAGCCGCCTCTGCAGTTGGTAGCTCCAGGGTGATTTAAAGGCCCTGGGGCTCCCAGCCACAGCTGGAGCCCCAGGGTCTTTCAATCTTGAAAGGCCCCGCCTCTTCCAGTTGAGGCCACGCCTCTTCTGGTTGAGGCCACACCCCCGCTCAGGACTCGGATGTACCAGTAAGTCCTGTAAGTTACTTTCACCCCTGGTGTTTGTACAAAGAGAGTCACTGTGTTCAATTGAAGCTATTCGGGAATAAATACTATTGGATGTAAAAGCTGCAGAAGGGGGCCTTAATGTAATGATATGGCTTAGATCAGGGATCGTCAACCTTTGGCACGCTGCCCGCCACGGTAAGCACCCTTGCGGGCCGGGCCGGTTTGTTTACCTGCTGCGTCTGCAGGTTTGGCCGATCGTAGCTCCCACTGGCCAAGATTCGCTGCTCCAGGCCAATGGGAGCTGCTGGAAGTGGCGCGGGCCGAGGGACATACTGGCCGCCGCCCCCCGCCGCCCCCATTGGTCTGGAGCGGTGAACCGCAGCCATTGGGAGCCGTGATTGGCCGAATTTGCGGAAGCAGTAGGTAAACAAACCAGCCCGTCCCAGCCCGCCAAGGTGCTTACCCTGGCAGGCCGCGTGCCAAAGGTTGCCGATCCCTGGCTTAGAGCATAGAATACTATTTTTATATCAATTGATGCACTTTATTTTCCCAAATAAGTTGGAGCAAGTGCTCAATAGTTTGTTCTCTTTCGACATGAGCCAACACCTGCAGCAGTCCAATAGGTGTGTTGACAACACATGCACTTGTTAGGTTACTTTTCTGTGGGTGGGGGAGAAGCTGCTAGATGGATTTTTAAAAATGTGTCCATGATGCATGAGACACAAAAGTAGGAATTTGTACCAGTGTGTCAGAAAACTTACCAAAGGCCGCTGGTGTAAATCGGTAACTTAGTCATGGAGTCAAAAGGGGTTTGTCAGAATCACACTGATGTAACTCAGCTCACAATCCGGCCTTGCTGAGGCTACTGTCCTTTCAGTAGTTTGCCCTGCTGCTAGGAGACACTGAGGTGTGGGGGGGAGGGGCTTGGGGATGGAAATGAGTAGAACTGAGATCTTTTTAGCTCATTTCATAAAATTAATTCAGTCTTACATTTCTCAAGTTTCTACTTCATAATGGGCTAAATGCAGTATCCTTCAGCACATCATGGTGCATTTTATTCATCAAGTTGGGTCCTTTTCAAAGGCTTTGATTATTTCTGATTTGTACATTTACTTAAGTGCATCTCATGGTGATAGTTACTGTAGGAATTCATGCATTTTTATTTCTTGTTGCACAGAACAGATCTACAGTCAGACCTCTGCCCTCTTTTATTTGTTGGATGTTGAATTGCCATGAAATCACTTTCTGTAATGAGGTCTGTAATCTCGACCTGTGTGGGCTTTGATGCCATCATGCTCATCACTACGGTCTCTGAGGCCCAGATGCTCAAAGGTATTTAGGCACCTACCTGGCTCTTTAGATGCCTACGTCCACCATTTAGGCCCCACTGATATTTTAAAAACTGCCTCTCAGCTGCTGCCAAACACTGATAGGCTCCTAAGACCCATAGATGCCTAAGTGTCTTCTGGTGGAAATATGCAGACTGGCTAAGCCCTGATGCTGCCATCCAGCAAGTGAATGCCTTGGAGTCCTAGCTCTAGCTGACGCTCTGGGAGGCCCTGAAGCAGGAATCTCAAAGTAGGAGGGGAAACCCTAGCTTGCTGGTGTGACCTGATCCTGTAGGGGTGCTCTGAGCATGCCCAACATTTGATATCTGGCAGTCCTTGCAGCAGGAGGGCTGGATGCAGGCCACAGATTGGGAGCAGCACAGTACCCACAGAAAAGACAGCTAGGACCCGGGGGAATGTAGGGCCAGAATGAGAGAGCACAGCTGCTAGGGCATGGGCTACCTATGTGACTGAACTGTCTTAGGTGCCTAAATCCAGGAGAGGGATTGCAGCTGATGATTCCAAGCCAAGGAAGGTGCCTATCTCTGGCCCATCAGCCAGACAAACCAGGTAGGGTTGCCAGGTGTCCAGTTTTTGACCAAAACGCCTGGTCAAAAAGGGACCCTGGCTCAGCACTGCTGACGGGGCCGTTAAAAGTCCAGTCGGCAGTGCAGCGGGGCTTAGGCAAGCACCCTGCCTGCCGTGTCTCCGCACAGCTCCCGGAAGCAGCAGCATGTCCCCCCTCCTAGGTATAGGGGCAGCCAGGGGGCTCAGCATGGTGCCCCCATTCCAAGTGCCAGCTTTACAGCTCCCATTGAGTGGGAACCATGGCCAATGGGAGCTGCAGGGTTGGTGCCTGTGGACTGGGCAGTGCGCAGAGCTTCCTAGCTGCATCTCTGCGTAGGAGCTGGAGGGGGAACATACGGCTGCCTTTGGGAGCTGCACCCCTGACCCCCTCTCACCTTCCAAACCCCTCAGTTCTAGCCTGGAGCACCTTCCTGCACCCCAAAACTCTAATCCCCAGCCCCACCCCGGAGCCCACACCCCCAGCCGAGCCTTCACCCCCCACGCACATCCCAAACCTTGCCCCATCCCTGATCCCCCTACGAACCCCTCGGTCCCAGCCCAGAGCACTCTCCTGCACCCCAAACCTCTCATCCCCAGCCTCACACCAGAGCCCGTACCCCCCCTGCACCCCAACCCCCTGAGCCAGCCCGGTAAAAATGAGTGAGTGTGGGGAGACTGAGCTATGGGGGTGGGGAGGGCTCAGAGGAGGGGTGGGCCAAGGGTATTCAGTTTTGTGAGAGTAGAAAGTTGGCAACCCTAACACCAGGTCAGCCACTTAGACTCCTAAGCCCCTCTCCTCCCCCCATCCCTCACCCTGTCCCTGTCCTCAGCATGTTACTCCTGGCTTGCTTAGGTGGCTCCTATCTCAGCTTCCTGGCATGTGAGGACCTCTTTCTGAGGCAACCAATTTTCCCCATGCATTGTCTAGGGGGCCTGAACACTTAGCTCAGGGCTGAGGATTCCACTTCACAGCAGGGCACCTGGGGTTAAGCATTGCAATGCAGAGCAGAGCAACCCCTAAGTCCCTCTGAGGAGCGGGGCTTGAGTGCCTTTTGAATGGTTAGGCTGAAGGAAGCGCTTCCTTTGGGAGGATTTTTAAGCTGCTGACGCTACCATGTCACTCAGGACACCAAAGAGCTTGTGACCTGTGTATTTTGAGGTAGCTAGATGCTGTTGAGTCTGGCTGTCAGCCTTCCAGTATCCAAGATGCACGTGTTTGTGTGGAAATGCATTGTGAGCCGTAATTCTGGGTGAGAAGTAAAAGTCATTCAGGGAAGTATCTGAAATAAATGATGCCACAAGTTGTGTAGCGCTGAGCTGAGTGTCTGCCTTTCGCTGCCTAGGGCGGGGTCTCTGACAAGGAATACATTCAAGTCAAAGTGGCTCAAGTAAAACACAGGTGGATGCAGGTGAAGCCCAGAGCGCTTCTGAAGATGCTTCACAGCAGGAGTTTCAAAGTGATGAGTCCATTTGCCTGGCTATAGATTCCTTCAGGATGACGTGGGGGTTGGTCCTTTGCTAAGATAAGGATTTCTATGCCCACTCCAGGGAGGATTGCAAAGTCATCCTTGCTTCTGTGGCCATTGTAGACTGTCTGTTTACATCCCAATGGGATCTCCTGCAAAGTTAAAATGCCTTGTAATCCCATCTCCCAGGGCAGCAATGAGACGGAAATGGGTGGGAAATTAGTTGTTTCACTGCCTATGCCTTCCTGTTTGTCATTCGTATCAGCTTCAGTGTGAGGAAACCCAGTGAAATAACTAGTTGTCTGAACATAGCAGGAGAACACTGAGGAAAAAAGTCTTACCTGAGCCTTCTTATCCAGGCCTTGTCATTCCAGCTCTGCTAACCAGCCCTCTGCTCAGGAAGGTGAGTTAAGTTTGTAGGAGAAGCATCGCTTCTGTGATTTCTTTCCTTTGTTTTTAATGGGTTGACCTGGGCCATGTTTGGATAACTTTCTGCTTGAGAAGCTGCAGAAGAGGACAAGGGAAATCATGCCTCACCAATCTACTAAAAGTCTTTGGAGGCAAGGGGTTAACAAGCATGTGGACAAAGGGGATCCAGTGGAAATAGTGTACTTAGATTTTCAGAAAGCCTTTGACAAGGTCCCTCACCAAAGGCTCTTAAGCAAATTAAGCTGGAATTGGATAAAAGGCAAGGTCCTCTCATGGATTGGTAACTGGTTAAAAGATAGGAAACAAAAGGTAGGAATAAATGGTCAGTTTTCAGAATGGCGAGAGGTGAATAGTGGTGCCCCCAAGAGATCTGTATTGGGACCAGGGCTCTTCAACATATTCATAAATAATCTGGAAAAAGAGGTAAACAGTGAGGTGGGAAAATTTGCAGATGGTACAAAATTACTCAAGATGGTTATGTCCAAAGCAAACTGTGAAGAGTTACAAAGGGATCTCACAAAAATGGGTGACTGGGAACAACATGGCAGATGACATTCAAAGTTGATAAATGCAAATTAATGCACATTGGAAAACATAATCCCAACTATACATATAAAATGATGGGGTTTAAATTAGCTGTTACCACTCAGGAAAGATCTTGGAGTCATTGGTCTCTGAAAACATCCACTCAATGTGCAGCGGCAGTCAGAAAAGTGAACAGAATGCTGGGAATCATTAAGCAAGGGATAGCTAATAAGACAGAAAATATCATAATATTGCCTTGCTATAAATCCATGATACACCCACATCTCGGGGGAGGGATAGCTCAGTGGTTTGAGCATTGGCCTGCTAAACCCAGGGTTGTGAGTTCAATCCTTGCCAGGGCCATTTAGTGAACTGGGGTAAAATCTGTCTGGGGATTGGTCCTGCTTTGAGCAGGGGGTTGGACTAGATGATCTCCTGAGGTTCCTGATATTCTATGAAATTCCCCTCAGTCTTTAGCACAGGAACCAGAACCAAGACCCTGAGTCAGTTTAAGGTTGGGCCGTTTAGCCAAATGGCCTTTTTTTGTCTGTTGGTCTCTGGAGAATCCAGCTTGAACCAGAATATGTGAGCCCTTTCCAGGAGGTGGTACCTCCCAGGAGGTGTTATAACCAGAATGATTTGCCTTGATCCTCCCCTACTGTTATCACTTCTTGGAGGAGCTGTGGTAAACTTCCCCCACAGATTGTATACCCCCCTCCACTCACTATGTTACATAAACTATTCATATACTTAATACAACATGGTCTCTCAAAGATATTGCAGGAAGTTGTTCTGTCTGTCCCAGGAGATCCCATCCAATTAGTCCTCAGAGGACTCACTGAGTGGGATCTTCTGGACAGATTTTCCCTTTTTCACAAGAAACTGGTTGGGACTCTTTGGACTCCTCTGTAGGGGGCTGAGAGAGCCAATGGAAGCAAACAGGAGGCCCCAGATCTATGCGGTGGTGTCCAGCCCAAAGTGGAAGGTCCCTGGGTAAATCAAAAGGGAGAGCTGCTGATTGCTGGCCAGGCTGCAATCAGATCTTCCTTAGGAATCTCACTGCCAGGCTGGGAAGTCAAGGAGCATTTGCTCCATGGTATAAAATGGTTGCCTGGTTTGCACCTGGGAAAAAAGCTGGAGCAGGAGCAGTTCTGTGGTGGCTGAGAGCCCTTACCATTGTTAGGGGACTGTGCTAATGCACAGCCACTGGTCTCCTGCTAAACCTAATGCTGTGGGTGGGAAGGGCATAGCTAAGGCAGAATGAAGACATTGCTGAACAGCAGTTGCATCAGAGCACTGACCTAACCCTTGGATCACTGTTCAGAGTGGGAGATGAAGTATGAGCATTTGCTTGCTCCTTACAAGGCCACTCTTGGAGACAGGTAGCATGTCAGTGCTAGAGAGGGGAGGCAGCAGTCAAGCTAGGCAAATAATGGCTGTTTCAGTTCTCTGGCCATTCTGAAAAATTGGAAAAAAAGGTTTCATTTCAGGTCAAACTGAAAATGTTCTTTTTTTGAATTAAAGTTTTTGGCAAATTGAAAAAGGTTTTGAGTTGGGTCAAAATGAAATGTTTCAATTCAGCCGAACTTGAAACATTTTGTTTTGATTTTGACACCAGCAAAGGAAAACTAGATTCACAAAAGAGGAGGAACCACCATCTCCTCTACAAGTTTTAGCCTAGTAGCTATGGCATTCTCCTGGGATGTGGGAGACTAAGGTTCAGTTTCTCCCCATCACCTGAGGTGGCAAATGGATTTCAACCTGAATCTCCCACATTGCAGGAGAGTGCTCTCACCACTAGGGGATTGGCTCAGCTCTGCTGCTGGGCCACTGTGTATATCTAATTAACTAGTTGTTAGAGCAGGACTTGAATTTGGGTCTGCTACGTTCTAGGTGAGCAGCTTAGCCACTGTGCTCTAGAGTCACTTGTATGTGTTCTCTCCCCCACTGACATCAGTTGTTGGCCACAGTGGCAATTCACAGTCATTCATAGACAATGATGAGTCATTGGGCCAGGGCAAAAGCAGTAGGGTGGGCAGGATACTTGTTTGAGTTGTAGAAGACCCAAGTTCAAGACTCTGCTCTGCAGAGGGTGGAAATTGAATGCAGGTCTCCCATATGTCAGGTGAGTCCCGTAACCTGTCAGCTCAAGATTAAACTGCAGGTGGCTTCTCAGGCCATTTTGTGCATCTAGTTTTCCTTTTAACAAAAGCAAAACAAAATGTTTCATTTTAACATTACAGAAACATTTTGAATTTTTCAGTTTGGGGTAAATTATCTGGTGAACTCCACACAAATTCACAGATCATTTCAGTTGATGTGAAACTGCATTTTCTGGCAAAAAAAACTATTTGTCCAAAAAAAAATTCACCTAGCTCTAGGCAGCAATGATTTTTTTGGTGGGAGATGGGGGGCAAGAGCAAAGGTCAGCTCTTGAGTGGAACGGGGGAAAAATCCAGAGCAAACACGTCAGAGTTCCCCATCACCGCAGTCCTGAAGGAGATCACAGCAGGGAATGCATCTGCTACTTCTTGTTTTTTAACCATTTTACCTCATCTCCTGGGGTTATGGGTCAGAGGCACTGATTCAGCTCCTCAGGCGTAGGAGTCCCTCAGGGACAAGTCAACACAGAGAATTTAGGGCCAAATTAAAGGGGCAAAAAGGAAAAGAAAACTGGGGATAAAAAGTTGCCAATTACCCTGCCAAGGAAGGTCTTGCTACCCACAGGAGCGATGGAGGCAGAATGAACTGGCCGGTTCTTCACCAGGCAGGCCTTGGCCTCATGCCAGTGAGACACAGGTGCGGTTCTGCACACAGAGCTGAAAGCCATGGCTAGGAGGTGAGGATCAGTCTCTGAAAAAAATTAGCACTAACTGGTATCTTTGTTGGAAGGCCGGGTAGGCCTGGATAAGTATGGAAGTGTGTTGTACTTTCATTCCTAGAGGTGATTCCTCCAGTGCAGGGATAGGTACTAAGGCATGGTGGCCAGGCCGTTTGAGAAAGCTGGCCCTGCTCTTGCCCATGTTGTGCCAATTCTGTGGATAAGTAGCGCTCTTTGTTCTTCAGGGGCTGGCATCTAGGTGAAACACCAACAGACCCCGGTCGTCGGTGGGCAGGATCGAATCTGGGATCTCTGGAACTAAATACATGAGCTCTACTACATGAGCTAAAAGCCACATGGCTGTAAGCGAAGACTATAGAGCAGACTCATTAATCTCTCTCTCTCAAAGTGGTCTCGGTGCCACTAGATGGGACAGAACACCACACCCAGGAGGAGTGGGTTGCATAGGCACCTAAATTCACTCACAGAGTGAGTGAGAGAGAGAAGTGTGCTTGAGCCCTACCCTATGCTCTGTGGTGTAATAAAAAGGACCCAAACACCACTCACTTTATTGGGAGCAGGATTGCAGCTAAAAGTTCTTCAGGTATTTGCCTTCATCAAATTAGAAGACTGAGGATAGAAAATAATTTTATCAGGCTAGCCTGTTAGTTCATCCCAGGGTTCTTATGGCTCATCTACATGAACACTTAGTTCATGATGAGCTGGGGTCTAAAGCTACCCCAAATTAGTCTGCCACACACTTACTGTCCATGTGGGCCCTGTGGCCACACACTAACCGGGCCACAGTGCACTTCTGGATCTACCATGCTTTGAAAAGGGAGCAGATCAACGCACACTAGGGAATGTCTCGTGTGTGAGCAGCAGGGTCCACATAAGCAGTCTGTGCACAGCCAGCTACTATAGGGTAGATTTGCACCCTAACTTGCAGCAAACTACCTGTTTGAATAACAAGCCCTTACTCATGCTCCCACGCAGCCTGTGCACTTGCTACTTAGTCATAGTGCACAAATGTGGGCGTCAAAGGGCTATAAACGAACCGCAATTCCTCATCCCCTCAGCTGAATCATTCCCCTAACAACCACAACATCAAACAGCAATGTGGAAAAGCCCTGCCAAATAGTCCAGCGCATCTCCGAGCTCTCTTCAGCGCCTTTGAACAGCACTGCGCTTCACTGTTACAACAGCGTGGGGGGTGCCAACCCACGCTGACTGACAGTGCAGGCCACGTACCTTGTGGAGACTTTGTTCTGCACGGCGCACTTTGAAATATTTGGTAGGATTTCCAGTCATGGAATGGCCACATGGTTTGCCTAGTCTAAATGCTCAGGGCGAGCAGAACCACCTGGGCAACATCTATAGCAGTTTCCTGGTTCCAGGAGCACAGCCTGACTCCGGCCACTCCTTAGAACATGGTGACACTGGCAGATAGACTGCTACAGCCAGTGCCAAACCAAATAAATGATTTGTTCTAGCAAGGAAGTCAAGAGATGACATCGTTTGGGGAAGGCATTGTCCTCACAGCCCAGCCTTTCATATCTGGGCACCTTTCCAAGTGGGTACAGATGTATTGCCAATTACTTTGCAAAAACCCCAAGAAAACAGTCTACCACTTGTTGTTACTACTGAGTAGCACCATCCCCCTTTAGCAAGTCTATGAAGGCAGGGCACTGATACTAAATGCTTGAATTGAGACAGACCAAAAGGGAAAGGCCGTGATTATTAGCAAAGCTCAGGATGTGTTGGTCAGCAGTAGCCAAAGAAGGTGCCTCAGCGTGGGCAGAGCCCACAATAGCCACCCTTTTTTGAGTCAGATACATTCAGTTACTCCTGCCAGCTAACTTTGCCTGGCTGCAGGGTTGTTTAATTGCAGTGTAGACGTTTGGGCTCAGGCTGGGGGGCAGGGCTCTAGGACCCTGTGAGGGACCCAGAGCTCAGGCCACAGCCTGAGCCCAAATGTCTACATCATAATTAAACAGCCCTGCAGCCCGAGCCCCTGTGAGTCCCAGTCAGCTGTCACAGGCCAGCCGCGGGTGTCTAATAGCAGTATAGACATTGCTATGCCTGGCTATGGGCTGAGCACACCTTGGCTGCTCTGAGGTGCCTCGAAGATATTAACCATGTCCAGGTCCTGGACTGAGTCTCTAGGTACTGGGTCTTTTGCCCAGTAGGCTGATTCCTGCTCAGTCTTGTGACCAGGCTGGTGTTCCCTGAGTGGAGCACTGAGCAGGTCTCCATCTGCTCTGCCTGACCTAGTCTTGGAACAGGCAGAGCAAGTGGTGTGCGCATCAGAATGCCATTCTGCAGACCAGGATGGTCCATGCCTGTTCCTCTTGTCCCCAGAATCTTGGCACCCACCTAGAAAGGGAAGGAAGTCAATAACCCAGGGATGGGAGCCCTCTCTCATCTGGGATCCATAGAAAGTGGGAGAGAAGACTCTCTTACTGTACAGTCCCACTCCTCAGACTGAGGGGCAGAGAGAGAGAGAGAAAGAGACAGTACCCACTACATCACAGCGTGAGGACGAGAAGAACCATACCCCCAACCTTGACCCAGGGCCCCTAGCACCCTCTCACCTGATGCAAGCTAGCCAGTTGGAAGGGCGCAAGGATTTAGGATGGGTGAGTGCAGTGTGGCTGAGGGGAAAATGAGAGCTATGGCAAATGATTGGGGATGAGTGCAGACAGCTATGGGGGTGAGTGATTTGTGTAAGATGGACCTTTGGCTTTGAAAGAAATTAGTGGATTTGTGCAAGGGGGAAAAAGGGAATTTGGGGAAGCTTGAAGGGTGTAGCTAAGGACAGAGATTAAAGGGTTAGTGAGCAAGGGAAGGCAGGAGGGAAGATGTGAATGTTAATGATGATAGTATAGATTGGGATGAACCGATTGGAAGACAACAAAGAAGAGACTCCTACTACAGAGAAAAAAGGAAGGGGAACAAAGAGATTGGGGAGAGTGAGCAAGACCAAGAGAGGGATGAGCACTGAAAATGGAGGAGGCCATGGCATTCAATGAAAGGAAAGAAACTAGAGTGACAGGAGAACTAGTAAATGTCCCTTTTCAAACATTTAGTCAGACGTTGAGTGCCAAAAAGGCATTGTCAGAGGATACAGAAATGGTGCACAGTAAATATAAGTTAGACACAGTACTGGAATATGAAGGGAGCCAGAGGGAAATTTTTTTGACCGCAATGGAGTCCATCCTCCTTTCTGGCTATTGCTACCCCATCTCTGACAGGGAAGACTGGCTTGCTAGTGATTTTAAAATGCTCATGTTCTTGAGGGAGGCTACTCTTCATACAGTCTGTCAGCCTCACTCAAAATGTTATCCAATATCCTCTGAGCTGTTCAAAAGATTGGTATGTTACAAATGGCAGTAATCAACAAGTGTCTCTCTCACCTACACTGTTTTTTTTAGAAGAAAACTGGATAAAATTTGCATTTCCCATCTTCACAAGCAGTTGTCAAGCCCAATTCCACTTTCACTGCATCTTACATGTGTTTTCTGTGACTGTGACGTGATGGTTTTGAAAAAAACGGTTACTTACCTTCTGTAACTGTTGTTCTTCGAGATGTGTTGTTCACGTCCATTACACATTAGGTGTACGCGCACCGCGTGCACGGACGTCGGAAACTTTTTCCCTTAGCGGCTCCCGTCGGGTCGGCGGGCCCCCTCCTTCCCGCAAGAGCGG
Source organism: Trachemys scripta elegans (assembly GCF_013100865.1). Taxonomy (NCBI): domain Eukaryota; kingdom Metazoa; phylum Chordata; order Testudines; family Emydidae; genus Trachemys; species Trachemys scripta. The sequence continues at coordinate 236,772,747 of NC_048298.1, forward strand.
CGCCCCGCTCCAGGGTATATATATCCCTGCCGACCCGACCCCTCCGGTTCCTTCTTGCCGGAGACTCCGACAGAGGGGAAGGAGGGTGGGAAGTGTAATGGACGTGAACAACACATCTCGAAGAACAACAGTTACAGAAGGTAAGTAACCGTTTTTTCTTCTTCGAGTGATTGTTCACGTCCATTACACATTAGGTGATTCCCAAGCTTACCATTGGAGGTGGGTAGGAGTCAAGGTACAACTGACTGTAGCACAGCCCGACCGACCATCGCGTCCTCTCTGGTTTGATGATGGATCGCGTAGTGGGCTGTGAACGTGTGTATGGATGACCAGGTGGCTGCCTTACAGATCTCCTGGATCGGGACCTGCGCCAAGTAGGCCATTGAGGACGCTTGGGCTCTAGTCGAATGGGCCCGGATCTCCGGGGCCGGAACATTGGCGAGCTCATAACAAGTGCATATACAGTGCACAATCCATGCCGACAAGCGCTGTGTCGAAATAGGCAAGCCTTTCATACGTTCCGCAATAGCAATGAACAGCTGGGGTGTTCTGCGGAACGACCTGGTCCGCTCCAGGTAATATGCCAACGCCCTGCGGACATCCAGGGTATGTAAGCTGCGGTGGTGAGGGTCCGTATGGGGTTTTGGAAAAAAACACCGGAAGGCAAATGTCTTGCCCCATGTGAAACTGTGACACCACCTTTGGGAGGAATTTGGGGTGCGGCCTAAGTTGCACCTTATCTTTATGGAACACCGTATAAGGTGGCTCCGACGAGAGGGCCTTCAATTCCGATACCCTTCTGGCCGACGCGATGGCCACGAGAAACGCCACCTTCCAGGAGAGGTGCGTGAGGGAGCAAGTGGCCAGGGGCTCAAAGGGGGGACTCATAAGTCTATTTAGCACTAGGTTCAGAGACCACGTCGGAACCGGCGGGCGTGAGTAGGGAAACACCCTTTCCAGCCCCTTGAGGAATCGGGCCACTGTGGGGTTAGAGAATACTGACACTCCCAACTCTCCCGGATGGAAAGCCGAAATAGTGGCTAAGTGAACTCTAATTGAGGCGGGCGCAAGCCCTTGATTCTTGAGGTGCAGTAAATAGTCCAAGATGGACGGAACCGAGGCCTGTAAAGGTTGTATGCGTTGGGGCTCACACCAGTGGGAGAACCTTTTCCACTTCGCCAGGTATGTTGCCCTTGTAGAGGGCTTCCTACTATTAAGGAGGACTTGCTGAACCTGGTGAGAGCACCTATGTTCTGCATCGTTCAGCCAGAGAGATACCATGCTGTGAGATGAAGCGAAGACAGGTTCGGGTGGAGTAGGCGACCTTTGTCTTGTGTGACTAGGTCGCGATGGAGGGGAAGGGTGATTGGATCGGCCATGGACAGTTCCAGCAGGGACGTGAACCAATGCTGGCGGGGCCAGGCCGGGGCAATAAGAATGATCGTTGCCCTGTCCCTGCGGGTCTTAAGAAGAACCTTGTGTATAAGTGGAAATGGAGGGAAGGCATATTTTAGGCTCCCTCCCCATGGGATCATGAAGGCATCCGCTACTGATCCCGGGCTGAGGTTCTGGAACAAGCAGAACTGAGGGCATTGGCTGTTGTCCTTGGTGGCGAACAGATCCACCCGGGGAAAACCCCACCTCTGGAAGATCGAATGCAGGACGTCTCCCCTCAGCGTCCATTCGTGCATTCGGTAGGATCGGCTGAGGCGGTCCGCTAAGCCGTTTTGAATTCCTGGAAGATATGTCGCGATGAGGTGTATCGCATGGGCTATACAGATAGCCGTAATTGGAGAGCCTCGTGACAGAGGGAAGAAGACCGGGACCCGCCCTGCTTGTTTATATAGAACATGGCGGTAGTGTTGTCCGTCAGGACTGCCACGCTGTGACCTTTTAGGAAGGCGTGGAAGGTCTGGCAGGCGAGGCGAACCGCTCTTAGCTCCTTCAGATTGATGTGAAGCAGCTTGTCCTCTCTGGACCACAGCCCTTGTGTCCGCAGTTCCCCCAGGTGCGCCCCCCAACCTATGTCTGATGCATCTGTCACTAACGTCAGAGTGGGTTGTGGGGTAGCGAAGGGGATCCCCTCGCATACCTGCTGGCGGTCGAGCCACCAGCGTAGCGAGCTGAGCACCTGGTTCGGGATCGTGACTACTTGATCCAATGGGTCTCTGTTGGGGCGATGCGTGTGGGCGAACCACAACTGTAAAGGCCGGAGCCTCAGACGGGCATGTTTGACCACGTGTGTGCAAGCTGCCATATGCCCCAGAAGTTGCATGCAACATCTTGCTGTTGTCGTGGGAAATTTTTGGACCGAGCTTACGGCCCCATGAATTGACATGAACCGTGCCTCTGGTAAACTCGCTCGCGCGGTTACCGAGTCCAGGGTAGCACCTATGAAGTCCAGCCTCTGAGTGGGGACTAACGTGGATTTCGGTACGTTGACCCGGAGGCCGAGCTCGTCGAACGTCTGCAAGGCCAGCGTTACGTGAGATCGGACTTCGGCCTCCGACCTGCCCACGAGTAGCCAATCGTCCAGGTACGGGAACACACGCATCCTTCTTTTTCGAAGGAAGGCTGCTACCACGGACATGCACTTCGTGAACACCCGTGGTGCTGACGCCAGGCCGAAGGGCAGGACCGTAAATTGGAAATGGCGCTGGCCGACGATGAAGCGCAGAAACCGCCTGTGGGCCGATTGATTGCGATGTGAAAATAGGCATCTTTCATATCGAGGGCAGGATACCAATCCCCCGGATCCAGGGATGGGATAATAGTTCCAAGGGAGACCATACGGAAGCGCGCTTTGATCAGGAACCTGTTTAGATCGCGCAGGTCCAAGATAGGACGGAGGCCCCCTTTTGCCTTGGGAATCAGGAAGTATCTGGAATAGAATCCTTTTCCCCTTAGGTCCAGAGGGACCTCTTCTACTGCTCCTGCAGTGAGAAGGGTCTGTATCTCCTGTACGAGGAGTTGCTCGTGAGAAGGGTCCCTGAAGAGGGACGGGGAAGGGGGATGGCAGGGAGGGGGCGAGGAAAACTGGAGGGTATAACCCGCTTTCACTGTGCGCAGGACCCAGCGGTCCGATGTTATGCGCGACCAGGCCCGGTAGAAACGGGACAGACGGTCCTTGAAACCCAAAGGAGGATCCGGTATAGGAGGTGGTACGCTGTCCTCGGGCGTAGCTTCAAAAGCCTGGTTTATTTCCCGGCTGTGGCTTGCCCTGGCCATGATTCTGGCCCTGGTTAGGCGTATTGTTTCGTCTCCGCCTATTATCCCTGCCTCGACGGCGGTAAGGCTCGTGTCGGGGCCGAGGATGGTAATGCCTTTGCGGCGGCTGGGGCTTGAAGGGCTTACGCTGCGTCACCGGCGTGTGCATACCCAGTGACTTAAGGGTCGCTCGTGAGTCCTTAAGGCTGTGCAGCCTGGCGTCCGTCTGGTCGGAAAACAAGCCCGAACCTTCAAACGGGAGGTCCTGCAGCGTGGTCTGTACCTCCGGCGGGAGACCTGAAGCCTGCAACCACTCCGAACGCCGCATCACGACTCCCGACGCAATTGTTCTGGCCGCAGCGTCGGCTGAGTCTAGAGCGGCCTGTAAAGAGGTCTTGGCCACTGCCATTCCTTCCTCTACCAGCGCCGTGAACTCCTGATGAGCGTCAGGTGGGAGGGAGTCCTTAAACTTGGCAACTGATGCCCAGGAGTTGAAATTGTGCCTGTTTAGGATTGCCTGCTGATTGGCGATCCTCAGCTGAAGGCCTCCCGATGAATAGACTTTCCTCCCGAATAAGTCCAATCTCTTAGCTTCCTTGCCCTTGGGGGCAGGAGCTTGCTGGCCATGCCGCTCTTTCTCATTCACCGCCGAGACCACCAGCGAACAGGGGGACGGATGTAGAAAGAGGAAGTCAAACCCTCTAGATGGGGCGAAGTACTTTCTCTCCACGCCCTTTGCAGTTGGCGCGCTAGAGGCCGGTGTTTGCCACACCGTCTTATAGTTGGACTGTACTGTCCGTATAATCGGAAGAGCGACTCTGGAGGGGCCCTCTGGGCTCAGGATATCGACGATGGGGTCGTCCTGCTCCACGGTCTCTTCCGCCTGCAAACCCAGATTAAGGGCTACCCGGCGAAGCAGGTCTTGATGTGCCCGATGGTCAATCGGGGGAGGGCCGGACACCAATGTGCCCGCAACTGCCTCATCTGGCGAGGAGGACGAGGTCGGGGCCTTTTGCCCATCCTCAGTATCCTGCAGTCCGGCCTCAGCCAATTGCTCCTCTGCGGCATGACCCGCCGCGTGGGATTGGGACAGTACTGTACTCGGTGCCGAGTCCCCTCTTTCCCACTCCGGTGGTCTAGAGACCGTTGCCTCCCTATACGATGGCGGACGGTGCCGCGGGGAGCGGGATCGGTACCGGGATGGCCCGGATCTCGAAGCCCTCGATGGGGGCCCTTGTTGGTGGTAGGCCCAGGGTGTCCAGAATGGCCATTGGCTCGGCTGGCCCCATTGTGACTGTCCGTAGTCCCTGCAGGCCTGTGATCTACGGGCGACCCCGCCGTATCGGTCTGAGTCAGTCCCCGAGACCACGGACGGTGACCTGGAAGGCCACGGTGGCGCCGTAGGACGGTGCCGGTCCGATCTTGGAGAATAGCGCCTTCGCGACCAGGACCTGGAACGGCGCCTCGTCGACCTGGACCTGGAACGGTACCGGTGATCCCGGGACCGGGAACGGCTACGGCTGGTCGGCCTTGGGTAGCGAGCCGCCAATGCTTCACGGTGCCGACTCGTGCTCGGTTGCTGAGTCGGTGCCGATCGTGTGCTGAAGCCCGACTGTTGCGGTGCTTCTTGCGCCGGGGGCAACCGGGAGTCCACCGAGGCGGAGCTCGACCGGGACCGGTCTCTGGAACGGTGCCGAGACGGCGACCGTGACGGGCGCACCATCGCCGGCTTGCCTCTGCGCGGCAGCATAGGCGGGGCGCCTTCAGCACGTACTGGGGCCTCAACGGACAAGGCGATGAGGTCCTTAGCTGCCTCAAACGTGTCCGGAGTGGAGGGCTGTTCCACAAGTTCCTCTAGCCCTTCATTGTCGCTCGACGTGCTCATCCCGGGGCTCGATGGGCCCTTCGGCGCCGGAGCCACTACCGGGGTCCTTGACGAGGCCGTGTCGGCCTTCGGGGCACTCGAGGTTTTTACCGGTGCCGCCTTCTTATGCGGGGAGCGACCGCGGGCCTTAGGCTGGCCCTTCACTTTCGCCGGCGAAGACGATCGGCGTCGTGCCCTTCCCCGCTGGGCCGGTGCCGCGGTCTTCGAGTGACCCGCCGGTGCCGGTTCCCTCACCGAAGCCGGTGCGCTTCACACGGAGGCAGACGGTGCCGTCGAAGTGGAGGGCTGTAGCGCCGTCTCCATGAGCAGCTGCTTAAGGCGAAAGTCCCTCTCTTTTCTAGTTCTGGGCTTAAAAGCCTTGCAGATTTTGCAGCGCTCTTTCTGATGAGCTTCCCCCAGGCAACGCAGACACGAAGCGTGGGGGTCGCTCAATGGCATAGGCCTGCGGCACAGGCCTTGAAACCCTGGGCGTGTGGCATACCCCACCGCCCGGGGCCGGTGCCGGGGCTGAACAGACAACCCCAGCAGGAGCTTTAAGTACTCTAATGAGCCGTTAACTACTGAGTAAACTGTATCTTTGATGACTACTAGATAACTGTAATGACTATTTGCTAAGGGACACTCTCAGACGAGAGACAGAGTTGTTCCAACGCCGCCACGGACGGTAAGAAGGAACTGGAGGGGTCGGGTCGGCAGGGATATATATACCCTGGAGCGGGGCGCCGCTCTGGCGGGAAGGAGGGGGCCCGCCGACCCGACGGGAGCCGCTAAGGGAAAAAGTTTCCGACGTCCGTGCACGCGGCGCGCGTACACCTAATGTGTAATGGACGTGAACAATCACTCGAAGAAGAATGTAACTCATGTAATCATGCACCATTTAACAAATTGCCTATAGATCTTTGCACTTCAACCCTGGGCTAACGTAATGGACAGTTGTACATAGTTTGTGGTTACGGCAAGGGACTAGGAATCAAAATTCTTGGGTTGTATTCCCAACTTTGTCCTACATTCTTTATGTGACCCTGGGCAAGTAACTTAGCCTCTTAGCTTCATTTTCCCTCCCCATATAAAATGGATCATACCTAGCATGCCGGGAGCTATGAAGCTTAATTAGTGTTTGTGAAGAGCTTTGAGCGCGTTTGATGAGAGGTGCTGTAGAAGTTGTTGCCCTTTAACAGTTTGTAAGGGTCTACTGTTGTGAAAGATAGACCATGTACTTAAAATAGGGAACAGGGCTGGAACCAGTAATAGAAAACACATCTATATAAGTACTATAATTACAGGTCCCCCAATGACCTTGGTTCTCTGTGACTGCATATGCGGCAGCTAAATCAACTCTGTAATGAAAATTACAACTTGTTGAAAAATAGACATTTTAGTAATACATGTTAATGCAAATATAATGTATTAGTGGCCAGGAAAATGGTGTTTTTCTAATCAACCTGCACATCATTACCAGTGGAAATTCTCAGCTGTGAGGTGGAACAACTAAAAAGTTGTTCTTTAAAAAATAGAAAATTGAGTGGTAGTTTTAAGGAGTATGGTGAAAGAAAATACTTATGGGATTAATAAATCAAAATACATGTATAGGTTTTTCTTTAAATAGCAAATATAAAGAGGAACAAGCCCGTGCACCTAACCTATCATCTCCCAGCTAGACCTCCAGAGGCAGGTTCTGGCCATAATGTTTTTTTTTCTGCCCTAAATTCCACTTTTCATCATAGGGAGAACAATAAGCGCAAGAGAAAGATGAAGAAAAGTGAGGTCCACTACTTAGCAGGGAAAGAGAGCTAATAATGGATGACATCAAGAAGGCTTAGGCGTTTAATGCCTATTTTGCTTCAGTCATCACTAAAAAGATTAATTGTGACCAGACACTCAACACAATTACCATTAACAACAAGGCGGGAGGAATACAAGCTAAAATAGGGAAAGAACAGGTTAAAGAATATTGAGATAAGTTAGCTGTATTAAGTCAGCAGGGCCTGATGAAATTCATCTTAGGCTACTTAAGGAACTAGCTCAAGCTATCTTGTAAACAAAGTGATTATCTTTGAGAACTCATGGAGGATGAGTGAGATCCCAGAGGCCTGGAGAAAGGCAAATAAAGTACCTATCTTCAAAAGAGAACAAAGGGGACTTGGGAAATTATAGACCAGTCAGCCTAACTTTAATACCTGGTACAATACTGGAACAAATTATTAAACAATCAGTTTGTAAGCACCTAGAGAACAATAGGCTAATAAGTAATAGCCAACATCAATTAGTCAAAAACAAATCGTGCCAAACCAACCTAATTTCCTTCTTTGACGGGGTTATTGGCCTAATGAATAGGGGAATGTATCAGATGTGACGTATCTTGATTTTAGTAAAACTTTTGACCCAGTCCCACATTCTCATAAACAAATTGAGGAAATGCAGTCTAGATGAAATTACGACGAAGTGGGTGCATAACTTGTTGAAAGACCATGTTCAAAGAGTAGTTATCAATGGTTTGCTGTCAAACTGGGAGGGTGTATCTAGTGGGCTCTTGCGGGGTCAGGCCTGAGTCTGGTACTATTCAGCAAAAACGACAAGGTGTCCTTGTGGCACCTTAGAGACTAACAAATTTATTTGGGCATAAGCTTTTGTGGGCTATAACCCACTTCATCGGAGGCATGGAGTGAAAAAAAGTAGACAGGTATAAATATACAGCACATGAAAAGACGGGAGTTGCCTTACCAAGTGGAGGGATCAGTGCTAATGAAGCCAATTCAATCATGGTGGATGTGGCCCATTCCCAACTGTTGACAAGGAGGTGTGAATATCAATAGAGGGAAATTATTTTTGTAGTGACCCAGCCACTCCCAGTCTTTATTCAGATCTAATTTGATGGTGTCAAGTCTGCAAATTAATTCCAGTTCTGCAGTTTCTCGTTGGTCTGTTTTTGAAGTTTTTTTGTTGAAGATCCCTCACTCTCACAGATCTTGGAAGACAGGCCAGTCCTCGCTTCCCAACCTGAAGCAAATACTCACCAACAACTACACACCACACAACAGAAACACTAACCCAGGAACCAAACCCTGCAAAAAAACCTGTTGCCAACTCGGTCCGCATATCTATTCAAGGGACACCATCATAGGACCTAACCACATCAGCCACAACATCAGAAGCTCATTCACCTGCACATCTACCAATGTGATATATGGCATCATGTACCAGCAATGCCGCTCTGCCATCTACATTGGCCAAACCGGACAGTCTCTATGCAAAAGAATAAATGGACACAAATCAGACATCAAGAATTGTAACATTCAAAAACCAGAAGGAAAACACTTCAACCTCTCTGGACACTCAATAACAAACTTAAAAGTGGCCATTCTTCAATTGGTCTGTATAACAGGAGGGGGCTTGCTTTGTAAGATGGAGAGCCTTGGGCTAAACCAACCTGATTACAGAATGAGCCCCACCTGAAGGAAACCAGGCAATTCCCCATAAAGAGCCAGGCTTAAAGGGTTATAAAACGTGGCTGGGAAAGAGGAGTGAGGTCTAAATAGGAAGCTCAGAGCAGTAAGGCGGGCTGGGAGAGACCCTGACTAACCAGGGAAGTGATTGGGAGACTCAGAGGGGGAATTTGAAAAGAGAGGTAGGACGTGGCCCTGGGGGAAAAATCGCAGCAAAGGAAAAGGAGCAGACCTGGGTGTTTGGTACAGGGCCATGGGATGGAACCCAGAATTGACACGGGTACTGGTTTCCTCTACCAGCCCCAAGAAAAAACTCTTGAGCCCAGCAAGGGGGCTGAGCTGAAAACAGGTTTAGAAAGAGCCCCAAAAAGGGTGGAAGGACTTATTTCTGATAAAGATGTTTTTGCACTTTTAGTTTGGGACAACTAGGGCCCCAAAATGGGTGAACAAAAGCCAGAGGGCTGAGTTATCAGGCAGAGAAACCACCGGAGTGCCAGAGCAACTGTCATCAGGAGGGGCGCTAGCTCAGTGAGCGCTGTGATGCCACACCTTGCCAGGAGGGGGAGCCTAGTGGTGAACAAACCCTGTTACAGTCTGAATTCAAAGGGACGAAATTCAGTAAAGACAAGTGCAAAGTACTACACTCAGGAAGGAAAAATCAAATGAAGAAATACAAAATTGGAAGTAACTCTCTAGGCAGTAGTATTGCTGAGAAGGATCCAGAGGCTCTAACTGGAGTCCTGTCTTTTTCATAGACTAATAGAATCATAGAAATGTAAGGCCGGAAGAGACTTTGAAAGGCCATCTGGTCTAGCCCCCTGCACTGAGGCAGGACCAGGTTTACCTGGCCCATCCCTGACAGATGTATGATAGGGATTCCACAACCTCCCTGGGAAGCCTATTCCAGAGCTTCACTAGCCTTATAGTTAGAAAGTTTTCCTAGTATCTAACCTAAATTTCCCTTGCTGCTGATTAAACCCATTACTTCTGTCCTGACTTCAGTAGACATACAGAACAATCCATCACCATCTTCTTTATAACAGCCTTCCAGCCCTACATTGCTATGATTCTAAGTTTCTGGAAATTGTCTCCCTCTTGGGTGATCTGCTCTGGTTTCATTCACAACATACACATGCTCCAAGTGAAGTTATGGTGGTTTTTTTAGTTTATTGATATTTTGGGTCATTTACCATAAGGCATTGACATACAGAAGTACATATCTTATGCAGACTTAACAATATTAAATCAACATATTGTATATTGATCATCTATTGTTATAGCATTAACCTCTCCCCATCCTCCCCCCCCCCAAATTATTTAAACACCACCTTAACATAGTGTTATGTGTATATATATATATTATTTTTGTGGGGGAGGTGTGGGGAAGCTGAAAATGTTCATGGTGAGTGGTGGGAAGGTGTCTCAGAAGAATAGACAAAAAGAAAAGCTAAGGGAGAAGAGGGGATGTAATGCAATTATTATCCTCGGTGTGTATCCTGCTTGACTAGCTTATAAGTCTAGGATTACTATGTCGATTCTCAAAGCATCTCAATGATTTCTGTGTTTCTGTTGTATTGGCTCCTGTGCAAGATATACTATTATTGCTGTGTGTGAATTTGTCCGGCACTGTTTTTTTCCACACAAAACTTAGAAAGTCTTCCATTGCAAGACATCCTATTACTGTTTTTTTCCAGTGCTCTGCAATACAAGCCAAGTTGTTCAGCCCAACCACTTTCATTCACATGTGCAGGGTCTGCTCCTTCACCCCTGACTCACAGAAGTAGCCCTTGGTGTCCTGTAGGAGCAGCCTGACAGTAGGGCTGGCTTATTCCTGTGCTGGTGCAAGCTCGAGCTGGGGCCAAGGCTTGTGCATCCCTGATCCTAAGGCTGCTGGAAGATGCTGTATCCTGCACCGCAGCTGCTATGCCTCCTATGGGGCTTGTGGCATCTGGAGAATAGTCAGGGCACAGGAATTCTATAGCTTTGCCACCTCATGTCCACGACACACTCAACAGTGGGGGCTCCTCTGGTGGGGGGAGGGGAGGGTAAGAGCCAGTGAAGCTAGCTTTGCACCTGCCAAGGAACACACCTGGGCGGGTACATGGCTGCTTTATGGTCCCTTTGAGCTAGCACAAAGGACACATAGAGCAACACTGAGTTGAGCCCAATACCTCCAGTTTCTCTTTAGCACAGGGTAAAAGAGGCTTAACTGTCTCCTCTCTGTGGGCATTTTCACATTCCCTTACATCTGCCCACTTGAAAATAAGCACCGCAGACAGGAGGCTGCTTTATTCTGATTATTCCCCCCTCAGATAATTGTCTGGGATCTGCGTTAATGGAAATGTAAATTGACTGCCACTGTACTAAATGGCAATCAGGTTTTGTTTGACAGAGCTAGAAAGTATCTTATTCAGAATGTTGGCACTGAACAATCTAAATGCAAATTGTGGGAAGATTTGGGGTTGGGGGGGATGTTTATCTTCTGATTAGGTTCTACAGTAATGGAGAAGGGACAGAATTGGTTTTTAGTTCATAAAGATGATCAAAATGTGTAACAGTTAAATGATGGGGCCAGTGTTTACATATTATTTTAATGGACTCGACTAAGTTATTCAGTCTGGCTTTTCTTTTAGCAAATTGTGGGTTTTTTTTTTTTTAAACAAGACCCAATACAGCAGAATTTCAACCATATTCCAGCAATTCACAGGCAGATGGGTTAGCTTGGAAAATGACAGGGCAGCCACCATTTTATAGCTGTTATTTCTAGCCCTCCTATCTCATTCCCTTTTGCTGAAACACATCCCCCCCTCTACAAAAGACTGGAACACAGAGCTACGGTCAGTCTCTGTGCTCTCTGTACATTCCCCTTCTTAGATTAACAGGCTGTATTTGTGAGGGGTTTGTCCACAGGCACCAACTTCCTCCAGGCCCCAGGGGTGCTCAACTCCTGGCTCCACCCCAGGCCCCACCCCCACCCCGTCTCACCTCTTCCCGCCCCCGCTCTGCCCCAAGCCCCACCCCACCCCATCCCTTCTCCCAAGCCTGCCTCTTCCCACCCAGTTCCACCCCTCCCCTGAGAGCATCCCCTCCCCGCTCCTCCCCATCCCCCTCCTGCATGCCGCAGACCAGCTGATCGTGGCAGGCGGGAGGTACTGGAAGGGAGGGGGAAGAGTTGATTGGTAGGGCCACCAGTGGGCTGGAGGCGATGGTGGGGATGGGGAGAGCTGGCTGCTGGTGGGTGCTAAGCACCCGCTAATTTTTTTCTGGGAGTGCTCTAGCCCTGTAAAACCCACGGCATCGGTGCCTATGGGTTTGTCAAGGTATATGGTGATTGCCCACAATGAAACTTCCCTCCCGAAATGGAACATTCAACTGTATTAAACGGTTCAGTCACTAGGTGGTGCTACATATAATCAGTGTTTCTCAAACTGGGGTCTCCACTTGTGTAGGGAAAGCCCCTGGCGGGCCGGGCCGGTTTGTTTACCTGCCCTGTCCGCAGGTCCAGCCAATCACGGGTCCCACTGGCCGCGGTTTGCTGCTCCAGGCCAATGGGAGCTGCTGGAAGCGGTGTGGGCTGAGGGACTTACTGGCCACCGCTTCCAGCAGCCCCCATTGGCCTGCAACGGCGAACCGCTGCCAGTGGGAGCCGCGATCGGCCGGACCTGCGGACGGGACAGGTAAACAAACCGGCCCGGCCCACCAGTTGCTTTCCCTACACAAGCGGCGACCCCTGTTTGAGAAACACTGTAATATACCTACATTTAAACTAACCTCAGCCATACCTGGCAGAGTATGAAAGGATCATACGATGAACACACCTAGTGTGGATAAGGAAGCTCTGTAGCCAGTTCATATCTGGTACAGGAGCATAACATCGTGTCAGGAGTAAACTAAGAACAGAAACAGAAGGAACAAAACAACAAAGGTTGCAGGATCTCATCAATATGCCACTGTTCAATACCCCAAAGAACTTCAGCTTTAACAAACCTTCACAATGAACAGACTGGAAACAGCATTTTGCAAGATTTTGAATTGTGAAAAATGCAACAAAAAAGCTACAGATATACAGTTATCATCCTTAATTTATATTATGGAGAAGCAGGCAGAGCATATATTTAAATCTTTGATGTTACTGAAGAGAGTCACAAAGATTACTAGGAAAGGGTTCTGGCTATGTTTGATGCATACTTTATACCTCAGAGAAATGTGGTTTATGAACGCACATGTTTTCACCAGAGAATTCAAGAACCAATTCTCTGGGAAAATGCTGAATGTTTTATAAGAGCTCTGCATACTTTGGCTGAAAACTGTGATTTTGGGAATGCAAAACATGAAAATATCAAAGACAGGCTGTTTATTGGATTAACAGAGAAAAACCTTTCACAGCAGCTACAACTAAAGAGAGATTTAACCCTAGTCACAGTGATTCAAATAGCCAAACAGCCTGAATGGTGAAACTGCAAAACTGTCCTAGAGAATCTTGACAAACCTGAAACTAATTTAGAAACTGTAAACAGAAATTTGAGTGCTAAAAGTCATTAACATAAAACCCCTGAGGCAAGGAGAGAGAACTCTGAGGCTTAGAGGGATGAATTCAACCTGCACGCACAAGGTGTGGAAAAAGTCATATCCTCAAGAGATGGTGCATGTCCAGCCATTGGCACACGGTGTAACAAATGCATGAAATATGGATATTCTGCAGCTGTTTGTCACAACAAAGCAGTCAGGGAGTTGACTCATATTACAGACAATCAAGAGCCATTATTTTTGGGATCTATCACTTGTGATGACTGAGACTTCCTAGAGAGTGAATCTGAATATTCATGGTAAGACTATGGACTTTAACACTGACTCAGAAACAGACATCACAGTCATCTCAGAAGAGACTTACAATCACCTTCAACCCCTCCCAGAGCTGAAGTCACCTGACACAGCTCTGACTAGCCTGGAGGTATTCTGAACTGCATGAGCCAGTTCACTACGAAGACAACTTACAAAGACAAAAACTATACATTCAGATTGTATGTGATCAAAGGACCACAGACCAACAGCCTTCTCAGCCACAGTGTGGCAGTCATGATGGGCCTAGTGAGAAAGGTGGAAGAACTCAATGGAATATGTGGTGATATTGGACTTTCAAAAGGAGATCCAGTACAAATACCTTTCAGAGACAATGCTGAAGAATATAGTGTAAATACACCTTGCAGGATTCCTATCCCATTACTTCATAAAGTGGAAACTGAGTTAAAGAGAATGGAGCAGATTGGCATAATCGAGAAAATCTCTGAGCCAACAGCACCCAATGGCACCAGTTATAAAGAAAAATGGAAGAATACAAATCTGTGAAGCTCTTAAAAGACTTAATGAAGCACTTGTATGCAGTGTTATTGTAGTCATGTCAGTCCCAGGATATTAGAGATACAATGTGGGTGTGGTAATATCTTTTATTGGACCAATCAATAATTGGGTAATACAATAATATTAGTCCAATAAAAGATACTACCTCACCCTCCTTGTCTCTTTAATGAAGCAGTTGTGGGAGAAATACATGTCCTCCCAACACTGGATGACTTCCTCAGCAAAGTGAAAGGCGCTACAGTACTCTCCAAACTGGCTGCTTTGAGCAGATTCTGGCAAATTCCTTTAGTCAAAGAAAGTGCTAAACTGATTACATTTATAATTCCCTGTGGGAGATTTTGTTTTGGAAGATTACCTTTTGGGATTACCAGTGCACCTGAAATTTTCCAAAGAAAGTGGCAGAACTGTTAATGAACACAAAGGGAATTTTAGTTTTCCTGGATGATATTCTGATGTATGGATCTTTGATGGAAGAATACAACAAAACCCTCAACTAAGACCTAACCTAATCAGTCAGTCTGGACTGAAGCTGAACAGGAAAAAATGTATTTTCTGCATACCACAAAATCAAGTGTTTGAGACAATGATGGAATCAGTCCTAGCAATTCAAGAACTGAATGCACCAAGTAACGTACAAGAACTGAGATGTATACTGGGGATGATAAATTGCCTTGGTCAATATCTACAAGACCTTTCTGTAATGACAAAACCATTGAATGAACTGTTAAAGTCCAGCACATTTTTGGCTCCGAGGGCCAGATCAAGAAATTGCCTTCAAAAAGGTAAAAGAAATGATCTCAACAGCTCCAGTTCTTAAGTACTATGATGTGCACAAACCCACAGTGGTCAGTGTGGATGCAAGGTTTTATGGCCTAGGTGTTGTATTGTTGTAACAACATGGCTCTGAGTGGAAGCCAGTTGCATTTTTCTCTTGCGTGCTTACCAAGGCTGAGAAATGATATGCACAGATTGAAAAGGAGTGCCTGGTAAGAGTATGGGCATGTGAGAACTGTGGGGACTGGATTCATTTACACTGATAACAAACCACATACCACTTGTAACCCTCATGAATGGAAAAGACCTGGATCAAGCACTGCTGAGAAGCCAGCATCTATAGCTAAGGTTAATGCAATTTAACCTAATTGCTAAATATGTTCCTGGGAAAAATCTGATAGTAGCAGACACTTTGTCATGGAGCCCAGCATCACACGTAACTACCCATGAGCACAAAAACGACAAAGTTCTACATGGACACATAAGACCAGTGTCAGAAAAGAGACTACTCCAGCTACAAAAAGCAACCTTGACAGACCTGCAACTCCAGGAAGTTCTAAGTTGCATTACAGGTGGCTGGCCCAGGTATCTAGAGGACACTAAGGTAGTGACAAGAGACTAACTTTGTGGTGCCTGGACAATTAAGCATGTCAAATGGACTCATGATTAAATGCAATTGCATCATAATTTGACATGCAATGAGGAGGAGAAATCCTAAACCTGATTCATGAAGGACATCAAAGATTCACTAAATTCTGTGCATGGGCCAACCAGTCAGTGTGGTGACCAGGCATCAGCAAGGACATAAAGGATAAAGTATCAGCATGTGAACATTGCAGATCTAACAGCCCGACACAACACACAGAACCTTTAATAACAACACCTCTACCAGACAGACCTTAGAAGAGCCTAGCTACAGATTTGTTCGAATCATTACGTGGTTATCTTGGACTATTTTTTCTAAGTGTGTAGAAATAATTACTTGAAAGACATAACAAATCATAATGTTATTGATAAATTGAAGTGCATTTTTGCTCGCTTTGGTATTCCAGAACAATTTGTGACAGACAACAGACCGCAATTCACTGCAGCAGAATTTAAGCCATTCCAAATTAAATGTGATTTTGGTCATATTAATGGCACTGCACACTCCCCACAAGTGAATGGAGAGGCTGAGAGAGCTGTACAGGTGGGCAAAAAAAATTCTACAGCAGGAAGTTCATTTCTTGGTCTTCTTTAGTTACAGACCAACACCAACAGCAGCTACTGGATACAGCCCAGCATAACTCCTGATGGGAAGACCACTCAGAACTACTGTTTGAAAAGGAACCTATTTCCGCAGTGACCAGACATGAAAAGAGTAGCCAAATCAGATAAAAAGGCTAAAAAGACCTTATGAACAAACAGATTTCAATTTCTACAGATGGCAGAAGCAGAACAAGAAGAAAACTCGGACACGGATTCCAAACTGACCAGAGCCAGTGATTGCAACTAATGGACAGCCAGCTGGCCAAGTTGTTACATGTTTGGGTTGTGTAATTAGAAAACCAATACAATTTAGAGACACCTAACTGACTGCTACAGAATGAACTTCAAAGATGGTGTGATGGCGTAAATATTGTAAATGGTAGGAATGTAGAACTTAAAGGGGGAAGTGTATTAGAATGTTAAACAGTAGTGTACTGTTCTGTGTGGTACTGCATTTAAAATACCTTATTTAAACTAACCTCAGGCATACCTGACAGAGCATCAAAGGGTCTTTTTGATGAACACATCTAGTGTATAAAGGGAGTTCTGTAGCCAGTCTATATCTGGTACAGAAGCATGTCACCTGCTTTGGTAGAACTTAATGCCATCACTAACAGTTAGCTCGTCTACTGCAGAGATGTGCAATTTGCCCTCACTACACAGATAATACAATAATTATATTCAGCTCCAAGAATTCTAATTTGATGGGATATTTATACTCTTATCAGACCCATGTGCCTCAGGACACAAGAGCAATTTACTAAACCATATGTTCCACATTTGAAAAATCAAAGCATATAAAATCCCCATGGTCCACAGGACTCTAGCCTCTTGCATTTGGCATTATCTACCTAGACACTCATGGCCAGATTGGTAGCAGCTCTCTGATTTGTAAAAATGCTACGAATGTGAAAATTCCTATTTCCAACAACTTAGCTCCTATTTGCTCCCTCTCACTCTGATGTCCTCACACAGTTTTGCTCAAGATGTTTTCCTCTTCTTCTTTTTCCTCACTTGTCCTTTATGCACTTCATATATCAAGGCCTAATGAACATAGAGTTGAGGTCTAATATATGTTTTCCTGTGTCTATATCAAAATATAACCTCATTACAATGAAGGTAGTGCAATCTAATGGCTAGAGCCAACCTAAGTTGGGAGAATCTTCATTTTGCCACTTATTTGCTGTGTGACCTTGGTCAAGTCACAACCCCTCGGTGCATCAACTTCCTCATCAGTAAAACAGAATTAACAATTCAAACCTTTGTACAGTGTGTTGAAATGCTCAGTTAAAGACACTACATGGGTGCAGAGAAAGATTATCTCACTCTCTCTCTCACACACACACACTATTAATATTGACACCAGCAGCATACTCTGAGACCTGCACCTATGGCTGCAATATTAGGCTATGTCTACACTGCGCACCTTACAACAGTGTGGCTGTGCCGCTGCAGCCATGCCGTTGTAAGGTGCCTGTGTAGCCGCTCTTCATTGCCGGGCGAGAGCTCTCCCGGAGATAAAATAAAACCACCCCCAGCGAGGGGTGGTAGCTTAGTTGCCAGGAGTGCGGCTCCCGCTGTCGAAGCTCTGTCCACACTAGCGCTTTTCGTTGTTAAAACTTTTGTCATTCAGGGGGGTGTTTTTCCAAAGTTTTGATTGCTGCAAGTGTATATATCTTATGTGTGTGTATCTGTCTTTATGGTAATGTTTGTGGTAGTGTTGTAGCCGTGTTGGTCCCAGGATATTAGAGAGAGAAAGTAGGTGAGTAATACCTTTTATTGGACCAACTTTTGTTGGTCAGGGACAACCTTTAAACCCCAATACAAGCTATTACCTCACCCACCCTATCTCTCTTTATGGTAATACCTATTTATCACATCCAGATTTTTTTCCTCCTTTTCCCCCCTAGTAATTCTTTCCTTACATTGCTAACAATCCAGCAGGGATTTACTGGAGGCACAAATACATTTCAGCATCTGAAAAGTATTCTTCGCTGAACTTTCCTTCATTAGATTACAGGAAATAAATAATGGGGACACCTTGAATTGCATATGGTTGAAGAGCAATAAAAATGATCACCAGAGAACTCAATGGAAGAGCCAGATGTATAGGAGTGAACCGCCTTTCTGAATTAACTGTTACAAGAAGCATTTCTCTGGTTCTGTTAAGACTTTTGTTGCAGCGGATTCTTTGGAAGACGTTTATAATTGCTATTTGCATCGGCTTCTGCTATAAAGTAACAATGGGGGAAAGGTATGTTGTGCTTGTATACAACATGACTTTTTTCCCTATGAAAGAAAATAGTTTTGTTGGGCCTGCTCCTGAAGTGAAGTGACATGAATAGGGGTTCAGGGCTCGCAATAGCTTGAAGGTTTTAGCTTATCACAGAATCGGGCCCATTGAGAATAAAATGCATGTGGGTGTTTCATTGCTGTATAGCCGTACCCAGCGGGGCCAGGATTTCTTGCTGATTAGGTCTACTCACATGAATAAGAGTTGTGTCATCCAATGATTAAAGTTAATGGATCATATTGAATTGAATTCCCACTGCGGATGAAGAACTGCACCTTATGGAACAGTCGACTGCACAAGTCATATGCAATAGTTAAGTGAATCTTCCCTTAAATGGTAACTACTGTGATAAACGAATATATCTTGTAAAAGTCACTTACGTACTGGCCACTGAGAAAACTTCAGCTATTCTGCTGTAGCTTTTACAGCACTGCAGATTACAGTGTGTCATTTTGATTAATGTTTCATAAAGCCTTCCAAGGTTACCTCTGTTTAAATTAGAGGGTGCCACATCGTGAGGAACTCAGACACTGGGCTGTAAAACAACTAAGTAAAGCTGAACAATTCTATCTCAGTGTCTGAACTGTGAATGACTCTCTTAACTCAAAAAAATGAACCTTGGAGCAGTTTCCAGATTTACTATGAAGCCCACCTACAAGTATGGACAAGTGTATATTATTTGTCTAGGGCCTGAGCCAATCAGTGCCCAAAGCTCCCCATTAACTTCACAGGATTTTGGAGCAGGCCCTTAAAGACAAAAAAATCCTCCATCTTCCTGCTCCCCAGTCATCATACAAGAGTGTTCCACTAAGTGAGATATTTTCTATTCAGATTTAGAGTAACATTTCTGATTGCTTTATACAAGGAGCTGTCCCAACATTCTGTTCCTATTCCTTGTCCTATTCCATGACCATAGGACAATATGGTAATCTGAAAACACACAGTCAATTAGGACTATGATTTTACCCAGTTGTAGGAAATTCCCAGCGATGGGTCATGATGATTAACAAAAGTAATGGAAATAGGCTAAGCTCCATCAAGTGACAGTTATTGTTTTGTATTTGAAACCACCTTTATTTTTCCACTTTTAGGGCAAACTACAAGGACAGTACAGTAATAGAAGTAATGACAATGAATCCTTCTAAACATCAGCGCTATCATACCAACACAAAGGGCCCAACTATGAGCCACTTAGTTGCCTAAATACCTTTTAATATCTGCCCTTCTGGTGTCTTCAGTTCCCATAGAAGTCACTGGGTGTCCAGGGTGCTCAGCCCCTCAGAAGCATCACAGCTCAGTGCAGTGACCTGGCAGGCCAAATTAAATGTCCTTTCTTTCTTCTAGCACCTAAAGGAGTTTAGGTTCAGGTGAGGAAGGGCAAACTCCGTCTTTTTCTTGCCTTGGCTGGTTGAAAGCAAATCCCACTTTGAAGCATGAGAGACCAAACAGCTCGTCCTGGGGGAAAAGGGGGCAGAAGCATAACCAGTGATTTTCATCTGGGCACTGACTCCAGCTGTTAGATAGCCATTGGCTAACAATGTTTAAATATTCTCAAAGGCAATGAGGCTTTGAAATTAATACCGAGGTGAGGGGTATAACTCACATCTTTGCTGCTGCTGTTTGGATGAAAACAATTTTCCGCCAGGCTGGGTTAACAAGCCATCCCTGTATTGTTTACACTTCAGGGGCTGCATTTTTAATACAGAAAGTGCTAAAAGCTTTTTTGAAGCTTGCATTCTGCAGGAAATGGCAACAATTTAGAAAGACCAGCGGGTTTCCAGTCCCCCAATGAATGAGGCCCATGAGTATTAAAACTCTCATTCAAGCCATTGGTTTAGGTCTGTAAAGGACCTTGTGCTAAGTACCTATCCAATGTGTAGCTACAGTCTGTAGCATATTGGGGAGATAATAAAGAACTATGGACATACAGCTGGGGAAGAAAAGTCTTACAAAAATTTAGTCTTGAGAATACTAGTAAATTAAGACACTACTTTTTAAAAAACAAACCAGCAGGGGGGTAGACTAACATGGCTGACTGAAGCCTGAGCTTTGAGGGGAACAGCAAAGCAATCTGCCTCCATTGACCCCCAAAAACCTCCTAAACTCTCCAATAGAACAGAGTACAGCGTTGCAGAGGCTGGATTCACCAAGAAATCTGAAAATGTAAAAAGATACTGTCCAGCTGTCCTGCAGTGGCTCAAAGGTGTGCATGCCAATCTCAGGGCAGACTGGTAAGAAGCAGGGCACAAACCCCAAGTTGGTTGAGAGTTCTGTACTTAGATTTCACCAACCACGTAACAGGTGTGAACTCCTCAGGCATGATAACAGCCTAACCATGGAGTCCCAGACAGTCCCCTGGGGTACTCTGGTCTATCTTGCCACTTAAGCAAGCTTGCCTTTGTGATAGATGGTCCCTCACACCAACAATCCAAATAATATTCAGGTTACTCCCAGTCCAAAAGGACAGTCACTTACCCCAGGTCAATTGCACTTTAGGTCTTACATCAAAGACACTTGTAGCCAATCCTATAATAAACTAACTAAAGATTTATTAACTAAGAAAAATGGGTTATTTACAAAGTTAAAGCAGATAAACACACACACACACAAATGAGATACAATCTTAGGTTCCAAAAGGTGGTAGAAGCTTGTATAAAAAGCAAGCGCTATGTATCCTTGAGGGCTAACCCAGACCAACCACTGGGGATCTCTCACTTATGCTTAGTAATCCTTGACCCTTGAGTCCAAGCAGCATAAAGATACAGTTCCTCCTTGTTAGAGATTTTTATTCACTTCCCACAGAGTTCAAACTGATGAGACAAGTCCACATGCCTCTCTTCTCTTTGTGGGTGTGCGGGCGGGAGCAATTAACAAAGTCTTTTGTCCTCTGATGTTCCACGGAGGTTTGTCTGGTGTCTATGGGCCTTCTTTTGCTGGGCAAGAGATAACACCTGCAGCAAACTAGTATTTCATACTTGGTAATGCTCCTCTCCAATTTCAGTTTCAGACCAAACACTTAAATATTACCTTATAACATGGGATACAGGTATTATAAGAAAGATTAATGCATGCAGCAATTTACAAGCATTTCATAAAGTCCATTTTTATAATCCAATCTCTATTTTAACAATACGAAACACACAGGTGAGCCAGGCTGATTTCCAGCTATGTATTGGTCAGTGTTCAGTTGAGGCATAGGGCCTTGGCATGAGCTGGCACCTGGTCTGCCAGCATCACAGATACCTCACTAAGAAGAATGTTTCTTCACACTCTGAGCCAGGAACCTCTCAGACTCCAAGTGAACCCATGGTAGTTAAATCAGGCAGAAATGCCAGAGCTGAAAAAAATGGAATGGCTACAAAGCAGACATTCTGGAGGTGATCTCTGGGTTTAAGGCCATGAGAGATGACCAGCTTCTCACAGTAAAGAAGGAAGTTGCTGACTTGGAAGAGTGTGTCATAGCATTAGAGACTGGCCAAAGAGGAGCAAGTGAGAGAAATGGATCTGCAGAGCCACATGGCATTGATGGAGCAGAGACAGATGAAGTTTAATTGGGATGATACAGAAAACACATCAAGAAGGACCAACCTCAGAATTAAGGGACTGCCTGAAAATGCTGAAGGAAGAAACCCAATCCAGTATGTAAAAGCTTTACTTGTGGCGCTGTTACATCGGAGCTCCTGGAAGAGATAAAAGTGGGGAGAGCACACAGAACACTGCACCCCGACCGGGCCTAATAATAACAAAAAACCCAGACACCTAACTGTGAAATTTCATGATTATCAGCAGAAAAATGTAATTATGAAAAAAGCCCAAAATCCTTCAGAGCTCATACTCACAGGCCACAAACTGCCAATTTTCCATGACCTCTCTGCCCTAACATTAAAAAAGAGAGGAGAGTGGGGGGAAATTACAGCTGCACTCAGGAGGCAGATATCTGCTACAGATGGGCATTCCCATTTAAACTCTCATTCAGCTTCCAAAATCAGTATTATACAACACGAGACTTTAAACAGGGAAAAGAATACACTTCAGTCACTTGGGATAGAAATCCAAATCTCAGACATACAAGGTAACTCTCCAGAGGTAGTAATTACATATAAGCTGATGAAAGACTCTTGGCAAATGGTGAAACCCTGGAAAAAGAAGACAGGAAAAGAAAAAACATGACCATACTGGCAATGGCAGTGGTGAAGCTGAACAAGAGAACTCAGATATCTGAACAGTTACTATGTTAATGTTGTAAAGAAAATAGCATGAAGTTTACTTTAATTGGGGTGATCAGTACTAGCTGTGATCTGTATTTTAAAATGTAGAGGAAATAAAGGACTATAAGGAGACTGGGGAAGAATTTCAAGGTTGGAGGTGATTGGAGAAAATAAACGGAGGAAGAGAAGGAGACTTTTGTATAAACCCTTCCCATAACTCAAATGATCAGATGGCAATCTTTCCCTAATGATGAGGGTCAAGGTCCCAGAGGTGGAAAATCTATCTCCTTCGGATTGCAAGAGAAGCAGTCCAAGTGCGTAAGGGGAGTGTACAGAGGTGTAGGTTCAGCAAAGCACAGTCATTTGGGGATTTTTTTATATGTGATGGTGGTATTTCATTTACGGATTTAGAGTAAGGGGATTGCAGAGGAGAGGAGAGAAGTGAGGAGGTCGGGGAGAATTAATACAAGTAGATATGGACGTTTCCAAACAGAAACCAAGCCATATCCAGGCACACGACAGTGAATATAACATAATTAGTAAAAAGAGAGACATTAGCAACACAAGGGTTCATGTCATCAGATGGCTAAAGGATCAATAATTTGAGGTTTTTCAATAAGCTAAATAATTTTCACCCAGATGAAGGAGTTTACACATTTTATTCACATCCCCATCAGTTACATACTAGAATAGATTTAATGTTAACCTTTAAATCCTCAATGAAACAAACAAGGCCTTCAGAAATCGGCACATTTACATGGTCAGATCGTGTACCAGTGAAAGTAATATTTGAAAGCTTGGTTCGGTCACAAAGATCACTTTATTGGAAAATGAACTACTTGCTTCTCCAAAGCAAAGATCAGGTTGCAACAATTAAAGAGGACATTGTTCAATATCCCAATTAAATGATACAGACAATATAAAAAGGAAGGGAGGTAAAAAAGTATTTAGGGGGTCAGTTGATTAGCAGAGGGTGTCAACTGAAAAAAGAAAGAGCACAAGAAAAAATACAACTAAAAAGGTGCTAAAAAGGTTACAAGACAGATGTTTTATGAAAAAGCAAGTGATAGGCTATATAGCTTGAAAGCTAAAAGAGGATGCAAGAGCAACGTGTTATTCTGCCAATTAAGAATAATCAGCATAAGATAGTTATACACCCTAATGAAATATATGCTACTTATTATAAAACATCTGTATCCTCAGATACTCCAAACTCTGAAGTTATTCAAAAATATCTGGAAGTAGCAAGCTTGCCAAAGATAAGCAAATTGATAAAGAAACTTTAGCTAACGAAATAACAGAAGACGAAATCCTAGAGGCAAGTAAGTATGGAAAGTGATAAAACTCCAGGAACTGATGGCTTTCCAGATGAATTTTACAAGGTATTTAAGACGGGTTGAGCAGGGGGTTGGACTAGATGACCTCTTGAGGTCCCTTCCAACTCTGATATTCTATGATTCTATGATTCTATGGTATTAGTGGATCCTTTGAGAGGTACCTTCAATGCCATTCTGTTAGGGAAGGACCTTCCACAACCTATGAAAGAATCACTGTGGTTGTTCTCTCTAAAGATGGAAAAGACCTTACCTTGCAGCTCCTATATTTCCATATCTCTGCTAAATTGCAACAGAGATTTTAGCAAAAATACTAGCGAGCCAATTGCAGTCTATGCTCGCAGCTTATATAAATCCAGATCAAGATGCATTCCTTAAGGATAGACAAATGCAAAACAATATTTGGAGATTAGCTGGAATCATATATAATGCCAGATCAAACACCAATCCATTTCTCTTGGTATCACTAGATGCAGAGAAAGCCTTTGATGGAGTGGAGTGGAACTTTCTGGTTCAAGTCCTGTCCCATATGGACTTTGGCCACCAATCCCTTAAATGGATAACTGCTCTTTGCACCAGCCCGAAAGCAGTGGTGTGAGTTAATGGGAGTTAAATCTCCCCTTTCTGAATTACACAGAGGGATGAGGCAGGGACAGCCATTGTCTTCTTTGCTTTTAGCACTGGCTATGGAGCCTTTTGTGCAGATGATAGGGAATAATGAATCCATCACAGCAATAAAACTTGCAGGAACACATCAGTAGATATCAGATGCGAATAATGCTATATTATATTTAACTAAACCAAATATGTCCTTAAAATTAGCTTAGAAAGAAATCTAGGATTTTGGAAAAGCAGCTGCATTTAAAGTAAATTACATCAAATCTGAAATGGGCAACACATTCTATAAGATAGCTGGGAATTCAAAATCTCAAACAACCTAGAAGAGCTTTATGATTTAAATTTCAAACTACTACTTCGGCGAATGAAAAAAGGCCTGGAGTGCTTGGGGAAATATGCAATTTCTTGGTTGGGAAAAACAGCCACAGTCAAAATGAATATTCTGCAAAGGCTATTTTTTAATTTCAAAATATTTCTGTGATTATCCTAGATAAAACCTTAGCAGAAATATAGAGGCTGTTGTTAGAATTTATATGGAATAAGAAAAGACTAAGAGTGAGAGCAGGTACTTTGTACAGCCCCATTAAACACAGTGGAGTAGCTGTTTGAAATATTCTACGGTACTATCAAGCCAGACAGCTCATAGTAGTAGTGGCTTGGGGGCGCTCTAACCTAGACAAATGCTGGGTCTTTATTGAACAAGAAAATTGCAGCAGTGTAAATATCACTAGGCTACCCTAGATTAATTTAAAAAAATCACACCTGCCGGAAATTTACACACATCCAATTGTATGGGTTTGGGATAGAAATAGAGATAAGATCAGTTATTTTCCCTCCCTAATGACACCCAGTGCAAATAATCCAGATCTTAACCCAAATCATGAACCAGAGAGCTTCAAAGACTGGGAGAGCCATGGAATATACACGGTTGGCCAGCTATTCAGTAAATAAACTTTTCTAACTTATTTGGAGATCAAAACTAACTTTAACTGGCCAACTCTCCCCTGGTACCTATATTTTCCAGTCAGGCACTATGGTCAGTACCAGGTTTACTATGGCGCCATTACGCCGGGCTCACACTCGGAAGGGGCCCATTATGCTTGCCAGGTGTCCTGTTTTCGACCCGAAAGTCCGGTCAGAAAGTGGACCTGGCAGTGTCCAGTCAGCACTGGCAGTGTCCAGACTGAACACTAAAAGTCCAGTTACAGGAGTAACTGCAATCAGCCTCCCCGCCAGGACGGTCGGAAGAGCAGCTGCTGCTGCCTGGAGGAGCTGCAGCTCAGCTAAAGAGAGAGAGAAATGGCTCCCAAGGACCCGGCTCTGGCGGAGAGCAGTAGATACTGGCTCTGCGCTGCCCTGAGGAGGATTCTGTGTACACACACACACACACACACACACCATGGGTTCCCACAAATATGTTTGGTACCAGGCCCACAAAAGGTTCATCAAGCCCTGACTATGTTTCTCAACTTTCTAGTAAACCTGTTTTATACAGACAGCTAATTTTAATAGACAGCATCTGGTCAATAAGGAAACAAAAAAATTGTAACTAATTTATATTAATGTTTGCAGACAGCTTTCCTAACCAAAAAAGTGTCTATTTATGACACCCCCTGGGAAAAGGATGTGGTTATACAAATTGCCTCAGAGGAATGGGGTTTGACCTGGAAAAAGAGGATTAACAACCTCAGTCTGTAGCACAATAGAAAATTTCTTGAAGATACTGTTTCAGTGGTACCTCACACCAGTCAGGTTAAATATATAGACTGAATGGTGATAAATGTTGGAGAAATTGTGGTGAAAGAGGTGAATTGTGCCTATATAGTGGACATGTCCAGTCATTAAAGAGTACTAGGATGCAATCCGTAACCAAGTATCACAAATTGTTGGATATTTATTACCAAATGATCCTTTGGTAATTCTCCTGGGGCTTCCTAGTGGCGATGGTCACATAAAAGTAAATGAAGAAGAATTAATCTCATCTGCTAGTAGAGGTTTGGCTGTTGGTAGCCTCTCATTGGAAAAAGAAAGATAGCCCAACCATTGAGGAATGATTCAAAAAAATATGAGAGGTTGTGGTTATGGAAAAATCAATACACCAATCATATACCCAGCAAAATAGACAGAGGACAGATAGATACTTCGATATTTGGTTACCTTTAATTGAGTACTCAGACAAAGTACATTAACCTGCAAAAAAAACCCAGCGTACCTGTCTAATTGTTTTCAATATTAACATTTGATAGCCATATCTGGTCTGTTGAATATGTGTATATAGAGATTTCACTCAATTTAATAAAATCACTAGAAATGGTATATGTGTTGTAATGATGCGCATTCTGTAATATGGTAATGCTATATTCCTGTATAATGTCTCTTTAAACAAAAGTTCATGATTGTTTTGTTTCTGATATTTACATGGCAAGGATCTGTAAACTTGTTAAAACTTTCTAAATAAATAGTAAAACCCAAACACCACAATTCTGTCTCTCTGGACCTAAGTTAAAGGGAACCCATTTGGGTACTGCCCTAGATAAAAAACAAAACAAGATGAACGTATACCACTGTATAGCAAATCATTGCACAGGGGCAGGTTTGCTACTTTCAGCATAATGTGTGGTGGTGAATCCTAAACTCCTGAAAAAGCTGGTATAATAGACTGGTGATGTATTTAAGCACACATAAAGCACAGTCAGTATGACTCTGTATTACTCCTGGTTCTGAAGATTCCAGGCCCTGACAGAATTTGGGCTTTATCCCAGTGCAGACAGTACTGTTGTCATGGCTATAGGGTGAACTGTGCCTTAAACCCATTTTAGTCCCTCCCAAGTGCAGGCCTCAGGTAATTCTAGATGGAACCATGCAGCCCAATCACTCTTAGATAGGATACCCAGGCTGCAGCCCTCTGGCTCCCAGCTGTATTAATAATAGGTCAAACTTGGTTATGGTACCTGTATGAGTTTCCCTTTGGGAGCTGGTGACACCAGAAGTTTGCAGTGACACAGAAACAGCATTTTCTAAAGCAAAGCATTACTAATTCATTCCTCAAAGGTACAAAGGCAAGTCTCCTCAGCCCAGTTACCTTCATTGCTGGGAGGGAGACACAAACTGCTCTTACGACCTCTCTCCCTCTGTGTCAGTTTGCCAGGCTGCCAGCTTTGCACTCACACACCCTGGGCAGCTTTTCCCAGTTCACCTAAATCCCCTTCATCTTCCAGGGTCTTTCAGATTTTTAGGGTCCCCTTCAATGCCAGCCTTTAACATTGTGTAAGGGGACTGTTGGCCTCTTACTAAAAACTTAGTGGGAGGGGTCGGAAGTTGATTGGCTAGTTCCTAGTACCAAAAGAAAGAGGCAGAGACAATGGAAAATCAGGACCCTGAGACTGACAGTCCCCAGGGCCAATGGGGAGAAGCCAATGCTCCAGGTCAGCCTGATTGACAGGGCAGGCATGCTAATGAGTAGGGTTGCCAGGTGTCCAGTTTTTGACCGGAACATCCGGTTGTGACATTCTATGCTTTGGGGGAGCATGCTGTAACCCCCATATTCCTCATTTTCATATAATTGTGTTCTTATGTATAAAGCAAGCCTTGTAAGGTATCAGGAGAAAAGTTATGATCTGCTGAAAGTAATTTCTCTATCCATATATGTATATCGTTAATACATATGAAGTTAAGAGAATTGTGCAGTATGGTTGTCACTAAAACGTGCTGAAAGTTGGGGAATCAGCTAGATATTAGCTCCCCAGAGGCAACAACAAGGAAAGTAACCAATACCCGGGCAGGGTGTCAAACCACCCATCAACAGCCATTGTCCAGCAAGGGAACTACAACGCAATGACTCACCTGCATGAGGCCGCACCAGGGGAATTGCTCAACCTTGCTTGGAGAGATTCAGTAACGCTCACCTGACTCTGAAGGGGAGGGGGGCGCAAAGCCAAGAGGGAGGAAAGGATATGATAAAAGGAAGAGATGTTTGCCATGCTCTTCCTCTCTCTCTTCCACCTACATCTACAGCCACCACCACACCAAGCGACTGAAGAACTGATCAAAGGGGAGAGCCTGGCTGAAGAGCAACCAGCCAGCCTGTGGTGAGAAGCATCTAAGTTTGTAAGGGCATTGAAAGTGTTAAGATCAGCTTAGAATGTGTTTTGCTTTTAGTTCATTTGACCAAATCTGACTTGTTATGTTTTGACTTATAATCACTTAAAATTGATCTTTATAGTTAATAAATCTATTTGTTTATTCTACCTGAAGCAGTGAATTTGGTTTGAAGTGTGTCAGAAACTCCCCTTGGGATAACAAGCCTGGCACATATCAATTTCTTTGTTAAACTGATGAACTCATATAAGCTTGCAGCATCCAGCGGGCATAACTGGACACTGCAAGATGGAAGTGCCTAGGGTTGTGTCTAGGACTGGAGATATTGGCTACTGTCATTCGGTTGCACAATCCAAGGAGCAACTTACATGCCAGAGCTTGTGCGTGAACAGCCCAGGAGTGGGGGTTCTCACAGCAGAGCAGGGTAAGGCTGGGTCCCAGAGTTAAGAATTGGAGTGGCCTAGCAGATCACTGGTCCAGATAACAGCAGAGGGACGCCGGTGACGGAGCCATTAAAAGTCCGGTTGGTGGCGCAGTGGGGCTAAGGCAGGCTCCCTACCTGCCCTGGCTCCACACAGCTCCTGGAAGCAATGGCATGTCCCCTCTCTGGCTCCTACGCATAGGGGCAGCCAGGGGGCTCCACACGCTACCCCCATCCCAACTCCGGTTCCACAGCTACCATTGACCAGGAAATTCAGTCAATGGGAGCTGACGGGGCAGCATGCAGAGCTGCCTGGCTGTGTCGCCGCATAGGAACTGGAGGGGGGACATGCCGTTGCTTCTGAGAGCTGCTTAAGGTAAGTGCCACCCGGAGCCCTCACCTCCCCACCTCACACCTAACCCCCCTGCCCCAGCCTTGATTCTCCTCCCACCCTCTGAACCCCTTCGTCCCAGCCCAGAGCACCCTCCTACACTCCAAACCCCGCATCTGCAGCCCCATCTCAGAGTCTGCACCCCCAGTCGAACCCTCCCACCCTCCCTGCTACCTAGAGCCTGAGAGCATGTGGCCACCGCCCAAGCAAGTGTCCAACCCGCAGCATCCCTGCTGCACAGCCGGGCCAGAGAAGGAGGCCTGGGACTTGTAAGGAGCAGACTATGAACTGCCCTGACATTCTAGAGCCGCTGGTTGTGATGTCCCAATGCCACAGAGCGGGGTGATGTGTTTTCCTTTAACCTTTCCTTAACCCAGCACCACTTACCTTGAGCGGCTCCAGGGTGGCAGTGGCGTGTAGCGGGGCTAAGGCAGGCTCCCTGCCTGTCCTGGCCCTGTGCTACTCCCGGAAGTGGCCAGCATGTATGGCAGTAGCTCCTGAAGTGGGGTGGGACGGGGAGCTCTGCCGCACACTGCCCTTGCCTGTGGGTACCTCCCCCAAAGTGCCCATTGGCCATGGTTCCCCGTTCCCAGCCAATGGGAGCTGCGGGGGGCCGGGCCTGCAGGTGAGGGCAGCACACAGGGCACTCTGCCCACCCCTCCCACAGGGGTCACAGGGATGTGGTGCCAGCCGCTTCCGGGAGGGCACGGGACCAGGGCAGGCAGGGAGCCTGCCTTAGACCCTTGCGCCATGGGGCTGGCAATCCCGCTGGCCATAGTTTGCCCTCCCCTGGTCTAAGCCAAGAAAGTTCCCCACAATAGCAGGATCAATTCCCCACTTACACTTGGGAGGAGTAAAAGATTCTAGCTTGAACAAAGCCAGATGGGGGTGTGCCCCAATAAACAGCTTTTCCCTTGTTTCCTCCAGGCATCTTATTTGGGTCAGTGTTTTATCTTTCCCGCTTGGTTCCTCAAACAGCCTCCTTTGATTTAACTCCTAGTGGCAGGCAGGTTAGTATCAGAGAACCTGGGGGGATATGACAGTTATATATATAAAAAAAGCCTGGCTCCCTCATTCTCCACAGCTGTGGTACAGGGATGCAATGCTGTTAGACAACTCAGGGGACAAAGAAGTTTGCCCACCATTTCTATGTCAAGTCCATGGCTCAGCAAAGGACACCCACACTAGACCTCATTAGTTATAAAACACCATAGCTAAATGGTTACAAAGTGATTTATTTTGTCATTAGTCTTATCTTGCTTTCTAAAGCTGACTCAGTTCCTAAAATATATTAGGTTTGGCACGTTCATTAGTGTCTCCCCATTTGATTAAACTAAACGATTCTCTCTGGGGACAGAAGAATTTCTTTCTTCTACTTGTTTAAGTTTATTCAGGGGATTTTTCTCCTTGACTCTCTCTTTTACTAAAAAACAAACAACAAAAAACAAGATTTTTTCCCTGTAAATCAGACATTGTGAGCATTTTCTTTCCTGATGTCTTTGCTAGTTTTGGTATTTAAACTGTTCTTCTCTATTCAAGATCCCAGACATTTATAAAATTAGAAATGACCCACACTTGGAATTCAAGAGTGGGGCAGTCATCGAATGAGGGACAGTCCCTCATATCAATCAATCTGCTCCGTTTCTCCAGGCAATATCTGAGATATAGTGTGCACATAATATGTCTAGCAATAAAAGGCTGCCATGTGACTCCTGACTACCCAGGGAGCTATCATTTTCAATTAAGAATAAAGCCTCTGGCAGCCGATGAAGGCAGTAGAAAAACTGAACACTGTTAGGGCAAAATTTAGTTTCATTGTGGCTTGACATAGATTAGATTTTTCTTTCTATTTTCACACCAGGAGTTCTTCTATCATCAGACAGAAGTAAACTTTGCAGCAAAGCCTTTTGTTATGGTCTGAGTATAATTCTAATTGAATAGAGCAAACCTGAAAATAAAAACACCAAACTGTTCAAAGTGAAAGATCTTTGTAACTAGTTTGAAATTACCATCCTTTCTGGCCCCAGCTCTGTAATTTGAACATAAATGCTATCACTTTCTGATGTTCAAAGCAGCAACACCGGTATTCACATACTGATGTAAAAATACAGCATTTTCTTTTAAGACAGGCTCCATATTGATGTCAGCCCTTTTAACACCTAGTTGTTGTTTGGTTCTGAATTGTACAAGCACAGATTAAAATAAATAAATAAATCCCTCCTCTTTGGCTACTGGTTTCTTTCTCCGATGACAGCAAACAATGGAACAGTACGTTTGCAAAGTGCAGGAGGGCGCACTGCCAGCTCTATATCTGACTTAATAAAATTATGGCAAATCCAATATGTTACCCTGAACTCATCTCTTTAATGTCCCACTTAAATATCATCATATCCTAATAAATGTAACTCAGTTTTCCCAGTGATAAATATCTGAAAATCAGATGTATTATGTACTTACCTTCCTTAAAGAGGCATTGCCAGCTTCATATGTTTTTTAAACCGAGTGCCTTTTTGTTTAGACTCTTACACTAGATCACCTTTTAAAACAATGTAATGCATTTTCTTTCCCCCTCAAATCTTATAAAAAATGTCAAGAGAGTTTCTGTTCCTCTGTTGATGTTGATCCAGGAGTCTTTTCACCAAGGGAGAAACTGATTAGAGCTCTGGCCCTACAAAGACTTGTGCTTAACTTTTCACACATTAATACTTTCACTGAAGTTTCTTTTCCTGCCACATTACTCATGGATGTACATATTTGCAAACTCAGGGCCTAAAGCATTAATGGGGGGGGGGTTAAAAATAACTCTGAACAAAGTGCTATCAAACACACAATATAAACAAATGTGTGTGTGGGGGGGGTTGAGATATTTCCCCCCACTATTTTTTTCATTTCTAATAATTGCAGGTGTTACTTGCAACAGCAAGTACAAAATTTTCAGCCAGACAGATGATTTTCAAGTGGATAGTGTCCCTTTGAATTGGAACCCTGCAATGTATCCTGCAAATAGCATGAATAGCTTGATGGATACATAGAGGGTTAGTCCCTCCTATCCCACTGATGGGGCCACCAAGTTCAGTGCTCTTGTGGCTGAGAGAGCAAGTGAATAGATGCTTTTGTAACAAGTTTCAGTTTTGTAGTGTAAGTAGAAATCAGATCTACTATTGCTGACCTTCCCCCTTTCCACAAGACTCGGCGTATCATATGTCTGCTGTGCTCAGCTTTTACGAGACAAGCAATCAGGACATTTTTGAGGTTACATTCCTATTTCTGTGTATTTGTACCTGTATAGCACCTGACAGAACCTCTATGTTGTATTTCAGTGCAGTTTCATTAAGTAGTGATGGTAGGGGGAGGTAAAACATAGAGGGGGAATTAGATCAACCACTGAGCTGGTGCATAGCGTTTGAATAATAGTCTGCATCAGTAGGACTCTGCGAGGGAGACTTTCACTAACAGCACAGCTTGTCCCTACATCTGGATGGTGCTACAGCTTTTAGAACCAATACACCAATTACCAAAGGGGCAGGAGGTGGGATAGAAAATTGAAGTGGAGGGGGAGAGTAAGACTCATACTATAGAAGAGAAGCAAATATGATTTGTTTGTTGCACTGTGCCAATAAACCTTGTAGGCAGTGGGGCAGGACTTGCAAATAACTTAGGAGTTGTTTCATAGAATCATAGAATATTAGGGTTGAAAGAGACCTCAGGAGGTCATCTAGTCCAATCCCCTGCTCAAAGCAGGACAAACACCAACTAAATCATCAGGAGAAGGATTTTTCTGAAGAGATATAATCAGAGAATCTTGGTGACTGTGTTTTTTAGCTATCAGAAGCACATTCTCATCTTGCTTTATTATGGAAGACACTGGTCTTTCTATGGTTGATAATGGGTGGCCAGCTTCTACCTGACCTCAGTTTTGACTCTTTTTTCCCCCTAACCAAATACCTTGGTTTTCACCAAAACAAAAACCTCTTGCCACCTGGAAATGTCAAATGCAGGCTCTTGTCACCACATAGGATGATTTTTGAAGTTTTAAGACAAGCTAGAGAAAATAGAAAATATTTTGGAGATGTGATGGGTTACAAAGTGAGGTGGATCTCACTCCTGGAACATTTTTCTTGCTGTTTTTGGAATGTATATATCTCCAAGATAACTTGGCCTAGAAAGACCGGATTCTGTTTTACTCTGTTGCTTTGATGCAAAGTGGTACCTTCCATATTTGGTGGGGGAAGGGATTCATTTCTACATACATTATGAAGTGGGTATCAGGACCATGTGTGTGCTTTAGCTCTGTTTTCAGGGGGTTTAGTAGCACCCATCACTGCACTATTTAAAGTGTTTGTGCTCTGCAAGATGAGTTTGGGTCCAGCAACCTGTGCAGCCCCATCAAGTTCATAAACTCCAGGGTGTTCTCTGCTCTCCCCTAGCTCAGTCTCATTTGGGTCAGACACACTTTTTCAAGCCTTGGCGCATGATTTTGGTGGACTTCCTAAAGCTCACAGATGCTCCTGAAAATTATAGAAGGGCCGTAGCCCAGCAAAGCTGGGGAAGTTGGGGAGAGAAGAATCAAGCTGTGTAGCCTGGTGTGCAAAGGAAAAACTTCAGGCAGGCCAATTGGAAATCTATAACTCAGTTGATAGGAGGATAGACATCCCCCTTACCCCCTCGCCACAGGCAGTCTCTAATCCAATTGTCTGATCCATATTAATTGTTAAATGCCATAGGGTTCTTGGACCAGGAAGAGTCTAGGAACTTTGCAGGGTCCCTGGCTCCCCAGCTGGTTCCCCCTTAAAGGGAGCTCCTCTCAACCCCTTGCATCTCTGCCAACAGGCGCTACAGCTTGATACCTGCTCTTCATCCCTACAGACCTTTGTCGCTCTGCAGGAATCCTAAATCCTTACAGTTTTTATAAAATACACAAGAAAACTCACAAACCAACAGAGCAGCAGTGCTGTGAAAACACCCAACAATTATGAAAATACAGTTAGCGTAACACAAAACTCATAGATTCATAGAGTTTAAGGCCAGAAGGGACCACTGGATCATGTAGTTTGACCTTCTGTACATCACAGGCAATTAAATTTCACCTCGTTACCAGTGTATGGAATCCAATAACTTGTGTTAGGTTAAAGCACATCTTCCAGAAAGCCATCCAATCTTGATCTGATGATGTCAAGAAATGAAGAATCCACCACTTCACTTGCCAGTTTGTCCCAAGAGTTAATCTCCCTCAGGTTTAAAAAAAATGTGCCTAATTTCTAACTTGAATTTTTCTGGCTTCGGCTTCCAGACATTGGTTCTTGTTATGACTTTTTCTGCTATACTAAAGAGCCCTTTAGGACTGGGATATTTTTATCCCCATAAAGGCACTTATGCACTCTAATCAAGTCACCTCTGTTTTGTTTTTGAGAAGCCAGACAGAGCACTCTAAGTCTCTCACTGTAAAACTAACTCTCTTCCTCCCCAGCTTCCATACTGGGAATTATTGAACGTTACATGTCAATTGGCAAAGCTATGAAGGAGCACATTGAATGAAGGAGTATTGGAAAAGGACTTTATTTACTAGTTTGCCTGTGGAGTGAAGAAACGCTGATATAAATATATACATGTGTGGCTATACAATCACCCACAACCCTGTAGACCTGGGCTCGAAGACTCACTGCCCCAGGCTGGTGGTTGCTGTGCAGACATACCCACAGGAAACCTGCAGCAGACCAGGGAACTGAGGCCTGGTCTCCCATTTCCCAGGTTAGCACCTAACCGTGGGCCATCCTTCCTTTCACTGGACCATCCTTCTTCCACTTCCACATTCCACCCTCACGTGCTTTCAGATCATTGTCCATAACCATTGACCCATGTGTGGTCATCTTCAGGCAAATGCATAAGGTCTGAAAGAGAACAGGAGTTTATTAAATTGATGTAAAGTCAGACAAACTAAGCCTCAATTTTGCCTAGATTTAGGGACATGTTTAATTGGACACACTGTGAGTAGTCCCAGTGTGTAAAGAA
This sequence comes from Trachemys scripta elegans, assembly GCF_013100865.1. Classification (NCBI taxonomy): domain Eukaryota; kingdom Metazoa; phylum Chordata; order Testudines; family Emydidae; genus Trachemys; species Trachemys scripta. The sequence continues at coordinate 236,808,034 of NC_048298.1, forward strand.
TGTTAACTACATTCCTATGTCTGTGCAGACCAGGGCCTTAGATGCAGGGTAAAAGCCTAAACTGCCTTAGGAACCTAAATCCTGTTGATTTCATATTGCTTGAGGGTCCTAGTTTCTAGTTATTCTGTGGGCAGTGACACGACAGAGCAGAGCTAAAGTTGTTTGTGAGACCTTAACTGTGAAGTTTTCACACTTTTTTTAAAGAATGGAACTAGTCTTCAAGCTTAACAGCAATTTAAGAAAAGTATCTATTTCATTTACATTGGGAGTAGTGCCCTTGAGCCCCATGCATGGGCAGGGCTGTACTGTGCTAGGCACTGCACAAGCACAAACACTGTACAAAGAGACAGTCTTTGACAAATATTAACCTGCCCATAATGTTTAGACTGTACCTTGGCTGGCTGGAACTACTTCACTGCAATGGAGTCAGACAGTGTTCCACCAGCCAACCCCCACTGACTAGATGAGGCTGCATATCAAAACATTCTTATTTTATATCAATGGTGTTAGAGGATTATTCAGATACATTTATTCATGTAAGCAGAGTCAGGATGAGCTCTACCCTGACATCTGGTGGTGAATTATGGTGAGTGTGGAAAAGAACTCCAGGGGCTGATCTTATTTGCATAGGCACACCCACTCGCCTGGCATGAAACAACAGCAACTCAAAGTGGTTACTTTGGCTGGTGTGGGATCCCCAGTTTTCTCTATTATTGGGGCGGGAAGAATAAAGTTTTGTTACCCTGATTCTGTGAATCAAGGCCAGTGGAACTGTTGTATGACAGAAGGACTGAGTGAGTCCTTCACCATTACCTAAGTAGCCCTTGCTTGACAAGGGGCATGGGTTACACGCTCCAGTGAATGGAGAGAGGATGGGCTCCCTTTGAGGGTTTGGTGCACCAATTGCACCTTTCTACTGTTGGATGTCAGAGCTAACTTTGATTCCATTAGGAGTTTAGTTACAGGCTGCTGAGCTAAATTCACTTTGGGCTAATGGTGCACTAGCACTGGGGCTCCCCTACTATGAGCTGAAATTGCTAAGAGCTGAAATCACTGAGTGCTGTGTTAACTAGAGGGGGAGCCTGAAGCTATATTGCTAAGCAGCTGGTGGAGCAATTTGTGGGGATGACTGGAGGAGTAGGGAGCAGTGTTGGACCGGTTGGAGCGGCCCAAGGAACGGCGAGTGGAGCTGTTTGCGGGGATGGCTGGAGCGGCTCACAGGTTGGGGAGTGGAGCGGAGCAGCTTGTAGAGCGGAGCAGCTTGTGGGATGGCAGGAAGTGGACTGGCTCATGGTGAAGGCTGTGGCAGAACCCCATGGAGAGACGGCCGGCTGGCCTCGGATTACATAAGGTGCCCCTTAACACCCTCCATGCCCCCCCTTTTACTGTGGGGCTGCACTGACCAGGGACAGAGACTTTGGGGTCTGTTGGACTTTTGGGACTTTGGGTGGTTGCTGGACCCAAGAGACTTTGGGGGTGTTGGACTTTGGGGACTCTGGGTAATTTTGGGGTTGCTGGATTCAAGAACCCAAAGGGAAAGGACACAGCCCAATTTGCTGGGATGGGTTTTTTGCTCATGGTTTGTGTTATGAATCCTATTTGTGGTGTTTTTCCAATTTAATGCTGATGTCGTTTACCTCATGTTATTAAACATTTTCTGTCACACTCAGACTCCGTGCTTGTGAGAGGGGAAGTATTGCCTCTTAGAGGCATCCAGGGGGTGGTATGTAATTGTCCCAGGTCACTGGGTGGGGGCTCGAGCCGGTTTTGCATTGCATTATTGAAACGGAACCCCTAGATACTGAACCCGGCCCTTGTTGTTGCCAACTTAGATGGGCAGAAGGGTTACATTCATATAGCAATGTCTGATATTGCTTAGCTATGAAACATAGCTCTCTTAAACTATTAGAAAAAACAGAGCTAATTTTTTTAGTTCTTATAACCAATAACATTCTTATATAAAAAAAGGGGGATTCTATTCAAAACGGTATTGACTGTGTGAGTCACCAGTGAGGTTACAATTACACCACCAAATAAATATGCCACTAGTAACTAACTTTCAAGCATAAATAAAATGCTAAATGTTCCCTCTTGTATTAACAGATACTAACAGATTCTTACCCCTGCCTCCTACTACATGTCCAAAGCCTTAAACCTATGGAAGGATAAGGAAAGAAAAATATAGTTGAGTTAGGAGAATATGTCCTGGCAGGTGCTGCAGGGATTTGTGTTAGGCCGCAATTTTTCTTCTTCTAGAAAATGGGGCCTACAACTCTTTACATTTGGAACCAATACTGAACTGAGATGTGTTATGAACACAAGTGAGGAGAGAGGAATAATACAAAGGGACCTGGAAAGTTTAGAAATACTCTATGAGCAGGAAATTTTCTACCTGCGAAAGATGCAAGCCAGTACATCTGGGGAAAATAATCTAAAACACAGACATTCAATGAGGGAAAAAGTAATAGACAAAATGCATCTTTTAAAGGCAACAAATGAAAAAGGAGCTCACAATGAGGTGACCCCCCTCCCCAAAAAAAGCCAGTGCAATTTCTAGCTACATGCAGAGTCATCACAACATGGAGTAAAAGTCATAGTCCTCTCTATACTGCTCTGGAGAAGACACACCTACAAACCACATGCAGTTCTGAGAACCAGACGGATGGTCAACAAGACACACAGAATCCAGAGAAAAATTATAAAGGGACTTGAGGGGCTGATACATGAAGAAAGGCTAAGCTACGTGTAACCCTTCTGCCACCATGAGTAAAAGACACATCCCCAAGTAGGTTGGGCAGTGCCCTTTTCCCCTCAGGTTCTTAAGTCTAGCAACCCAAAAGTCCCTTTCACGTGCCTGACCCTGCACCCCACTCACAGTTGCTGTCCTTGGTCAGTGCAGACCCAGAGTTCAGAGCTACATCGGCAGAGTTCCCCTCCTCCCAAGGTGGGGTAAAGAGGTACCTTACTCACTCCGCTGCTCGGGCACTTGCTTGCCACCCCTCTCTGCCAGCCACCATTCTGGCCACTTGCTCACCGTGCCTCTCCACTGCCGCCCTGCTGGCCACCTGCTCCCCACCCCGCTCCACCAGATGTCCTGTTGGCGGCTCATTGCACCTCTCTGCTACAGCAGCCACTCATTCACCAGCTGACTGTCAGTCACCTTCTGCTGCCACCTGCCTCTCTGCTGTGACCTCTGCACATCAGTCTCTTAGTAAACTTCAGCTCCTTGCAGGCTAGGCAGAAACACTGCCCCATCTCAAGTGATTTCAGTTCTCAGTGATTTTTAGCTCTTTGCAGGCTGGGCAGAAACACAGTTCTACCACAACTGATTTCAGCTCTGAATGGGCATTTAACATAACAAAGAGACTTCTAATGAAGCCCATTTAGCTCTATTCTTTGAACAGTGGAGAGGAATAGGTTAAACTGGTCTAGGGAGAACCTTTAAGGATATGCCACCACCTGGTTGGGGATACCTGTCCCCACCTCTCTAAGCCCAGGTCTACACTAGCAGTGGGGGGAGAGGGGGTCAACCTCAGATACGCAACTTCAGGTATGTGAATAGTATAGCTGAAGTCAGCGTATCTTAGGTCGACTTACCTGGCTGTGAGGATGGCAGCAAGTCGACCGCTGCCGCTCCCCCGTCGACTCTACTTCCGCCTCTCATGAGCTGGAGTTCCGGAGTCAACGGGCTCAGCTTTGGAATTGGGGCCCACACATCCCCTCTGTGAATAACAAAGAGAGAGAAAATGCTGTATGCAGTTCTGGTCTGAACCTCCTGGAGCCCTGTGAGTGCCCTCCACCATAGCTTTGTGGGCTTGTCAGGAAGAGAGCAGAGCCAGGAAGGGGAGGAGCACAGGAAGAACTATTTGTCATAGAACTGTCCCTTGCTCAGCTCTCAGATTTCTGACTGGAAATCCAGAAGCCTGGTTAATAGAGATCAAAGGTACATTAACTACCCTGAGTCCCCTCTGTGGCTACAGTTGAGAAAATAAAGTGGGATCCAGCCAATGGTAGCACAGGCCCTGCTGGGAAATAGGAGGCAGCGGAAGAGTCATCCATCCTGACTCATGCTTCTACACAGCAGTAGATTAATGCATGGGCCCATAGGTTCTATGCCCAGGGGCCCCAGCCAATTTGGGGGCCCCTGCAAGAGCGTTGGAACCTGGGTAGAAGTGGGGGCTATCAGTACCGGAACTTTGGCACCGCCCTTTGCTCCTTCTCTCCCCCTCGGTCCCCACCCCCTGGCCAGGCCAGAGCCAGCCAATCGTAAGAGTCACCCACGGAGCCTGCGTTACTGTGGGGAGCCACAGACCCTCCACCTGCCCTGGGTGGGGAGCCGGAGAGCCAGAGATCAGCTGCTGACCTGTGTCCCCACCCCCTGGGGGGCACCACCCAGGGCAGGTGGAGGGTCCAGGATTCTGCATAGTGGCCCGGACTCCGTGTCCTGGCCAGGGGGCGGAGCCTCGGGTGGGAGAGGAGGAGCAGAGGGCAGGACCCTATGGCGAGGAAGGTGTGGGGGGCCCAAACGTTCTTTGTGCCCAGGGCCCCAATAAATCTAAATTCACCTCTGCTTCTACAGCTCTTGGCGGGGGCGATAGGGCGGGAATCCCTTCTCCTTGAGTGTCTCTGGGATTTGCTGTGGTGAGAGATCCCACCTTCTGTGCGCTCCAAAGGGCGCCACCAGAAGAAACTATGGCAGAAATCTCAGAGTGAGAAAGCTTAAGGAGTTCTCCTGTCCCTATGGCTGTCTTCTGTGGAGTTAGATGCAGGAAAGAGAGATCCTATTTTCAAAACTAGACTTGCCAAAGCTCTACAGAATATAGTGCAAGGAAGAAGCTTGCAGTCACATGATGGCAGGCAGATAAGATATGTCTTTTTCATCTCCAGCTTGCATGATGAATGCAGCAGGGCAGAGACATTAGGTATGGGGTTCTTATTTTAAGGAATATTTTTATTGTGAAGCAATATGTACTTTCAACCTCAAAGGTTAAAAATCCTCACAAGAATATTTACTTACCAAATAAACAATCATTAAAAGGTGAAAAAATATCACAGTTAAGGTTAAAATTCAAAGAAATTCAAACTCTGAAAGTTTGAGAGAGCACAGTCAAGGTTATCTAAAACGTCAACTTACTTGAAATCTCTCAGATAATCACTTTATAGCTATGAGATGACAGAAAAAATTAGAAATTTCTAACTGATTAACACTTATGTCCCTTAATTTTAAAATGGCTTGTCTGAATAAGCCTCGCATTTTGAAGATAGTGACTTAACTTCCCCATTGAGTAGCTACTGCCACTCCACAATCATACAGAGAAAAACTGGGAATAAACATACACAACCTGTGATTTTTGTGGTTTTTAGCTGTTCTTCATCCCCGAGGCAGTATTTAATCAGGACCTTTGGATAAGGATCTAACTTTTTATTTTATATTACATGCCACTGATTCATTCAGGCCACCTCACTTTTACTGGAACTTCAAATTGCCTGAAGGGTTTTGCCTTTCAATTGCTTCTAATAAGAATAAAATTGTAACAGTTCTTTGTTTTTTGTTTGCTAAATTGGGAGGTTTGGTGTCAAATACACAAAACTGGTTAACAATTACATATAATTGCTGGTTTACATGGTGATACAGCTACACAAGCAGTAGCATTTCTAGAGTGATTATTTAGCATCATCTGCTGGTGACTATTAGGAACATGCCAATTGTAAATGGAGGAGAAAAGATTTTTGTTTGAGATTCAAAGGGAAGTGACATCAAAGCAAAAACATAGCAAATAAAGCGTAAAAACCTGGATTTAAAACCACCAGAATATACACTTCCCATTTAAAGTGAATCCAACAACTCCAATACAATTTTATTCCTCTTCGAGTTATGATTGAACCTTCAAACAAATAATTTTTGGTGGTCGCTTAAGGCAGGTATGACTGTAGCTGTTTACAGTCTTTGTAACTATTTGCATAAAAATATTTTCTATGAAAGTTAAATATTTCCTAAAAATCATGATTTTAAATAAACAGAAACTTCATTTCCTCCATTTGGCAGATTATTCCATAATTGTCTACTTAGCTGAGAGACAAGGTGAGTGAGGTAATCTTTTATTGGACCAACTTCTGTTGGTCTAACAGACATTGGCCCAATAAAAGATATTACCTCACCCAACTTGTCTCTCTCATTTCATGGGACTGACACAGCTACAACTCATGCTGTATATATGCTAATCTGAGAGCTAATTTTTGCTGGTTCAACCAGTATTCCACATTCTAACCACAGGCAATCTCTCTCAGAATGGTGTAACCAAAGTAATATTATGTCTACACTGCGCACCTTACAACAGCACAGCTGTGCCGCTACAGTCTCACTATTGTAAGGCAGTGGTTCTCAAAGCTCGTCCACCGCTTGTTCAGGGAAAGCCCCTGGTGGGCAGAGCCAGTTTGTTTACCTGCCGCATCTGCAGGTTCGGCCGATAGCGGTTCCCACTGGCCGCGGTTTGCCGCTCCAGGCCAATGGGGGCTGTGGGAAGTGGCGTGGGCCGAGGGATGTGCTGGCCGCCCTTCCCGCAGCCCCCATTGGCCTGGAGCGGCGAACCGTGGCCAGTGGGAGCCGCGATCGGCTGAACCTGCGGACGCGGCAGGTAAACAAACCGGCCCGGCCCACCAGGTGCTTTCCCTGAACAAGCGGTGGACCAGCTTTAAGAATCACTGTTGTAAGGTACACCGTGTAACTGCTCTTTGTCACCAGGAGAGAGCTCTCCTAGCGACAAAATAAAACCACCCCTAAAAGAGGTAGTAGCTTTGTCGCCAGGAAAGTGTCTCCCACTGACAAAGCGCTGTCTATACCGGTGCTTTTCGTTGTTAAAACATTTGTCGTTCGGGGGGAGGGTGTTTTTCACACCCCTACATGACAAAAGTTTTAATTACAAAAATGCAGTGTATATGTGGAATAGTGGCCAGAACATTAGACTAGGAACTCAGGAGACCTGGGTTCTGTTCCAAACTCTGTCCCTAGCCTGCTAGGTGACCTTGAGCAAGTCAATTTCCTCTCTGTGCCCAAATGTTTCCATTGGTAAAACAGGGTAAGGATACTGACCTTCTTTGTAAAATGCTTTGAGATCAATGGAATGATAAGAGCTAGATATGATTACTTCAAAACAGTTTCCCAACTATTTTGTAACTACCACCCCCTTTCAGGCATTAATTATTTGGGGACGCCTCCCTCTGTCTTGTTCTTTTCAATCTCCTTCGAGCCGACTCAGCGCACTCCTCGTCAGGCCAATACACTCTGGGACAGGGCTGGGGCAACAAGGTCTAGGCAGAAAGCTGATTTGGCAGGAGAGAAGAGTACCAGCTGCTGAGCCAAAACAGCAGCTTTTAGTGGAAGGAAGGAGACATGAAAGGCCAGGGTGGAAGTGCCTGGAAGACAGATTATTTCTACCCACCAGCGAGCTGCCCCTTGCAACCCATACCCAGGTGCATTTACCCATATCTTGGGAAAATCCTCTTTAAGAGAAAGTTTCTAAAGCATTTAAAATATAATTTTCAGATCCACAAATAACCTCAAATGTTTGCACGAGTGCATTTTCAGTGTTCAAATTGCAGTATAGTTTTAAAACAGGACAGTTCAGAGCTCTGTGGACATGACAGAACAGGCCATCACAGAAAATAATCCCATGACAGGCAACACCCAAGCACGTGTTTGGTTTTCCTCTCTCCAGCCTCCATACAGAGTGAAAATGATGTAAACTGCAAGCTAGCACCAAGCGGTGATGGGCGGGTGCACACCCAAGTTAGTCCTTTTAGCGTTCCTTATTTTTGCATGCTCCATGTTTGTGTTGATATTTACCTGTGGTTTTTCCTCTTGTGTTTGGGTTATGCCTTTAGAGAGAAGTCAGGCCGGATGGCGGCAGGAAGTACTCAGAGATGGGACAGTCTGATTCCCTTCCCTATACTGATCAGCTTCCTATAAAGCTACCTCTTTTTATAAATAATCAGTCAAACCAATAGCAGGTTTGAAGAGAGTGAACAAGAGAGGAAGGCTGGTCCACTGGTTAATGTCACCAAGGGACTCCAGAGACCAAGATTTAATTTTCTGTTCCACCACAGACTTCCTGTGTGGCTTTGGACAAGTCACTTAGTCACTCTGTGCCTCAGTTCCCCACATGTACAACGTAGATAGTAGCACTTCCCTATCCTCACAGGATTGTTGTGACAATAAATACATTAAAGATTATGAAGTGCTCAGGTATTACAGAGTCACAGAAATGTAAACCTGGAAGGGACCTAGAGAGGTCATCTAGTCATAGGCACCAGCTTCTTCTGAGCCCCGGGGGTCCTCAATATCCCACTCCCAGCCCCGCCCCCTGTCCCGCCTCTTCCCACTCCTGCTCCACCTTAGGCCCCCCCCCCCCCCCCCCCCTCCCCCCTCTTCCCCCCCCCCCCCCACCCCCGGCCCCACCCCACCTCACTCCTTCCCCCAAAGCCCCACCCCCGCCCTGCCTCTTCCTGCCCTCACTCCACCCCTGCCCAATAGCTGGTCATCCCAGGTCCACATGACAACGTGGTTACACCACTCTGTGCTTGTGGCCCAGCCTTGGAAGCAAATATCTACGAGGGGGAAATCAGTGACTATGCCAATTCTACTGAGCAGCATCTGCCAGTGAAAGTCTGCGATGCGATCGGTACCTTTGCAGGAACACAGAAAATGCTGCTGCTATGTCCACCACAACCTCACGGATGCTCTGCCAGTTTCCTGACACAGGAGTGAAAGCACAAACTTGAGAAGATCATCAAAAGTTGCTTCCTCCATGTTGCTGGATCGTATGGACCGTCCATCCAGAAGAGGTAGAAACTTCAGCAATACTAGCATCTGAACGCAAAGTCAACTTGCTCCCTGGTTTTAATGGTGACTTTCCCCTTCTTTTAGGCTCTCTCAGGAGAATGAGGCCTTTTCTCCTAGAAGGCTTCAAAGGGTCCAAAGCTGGGAGATAGAGATGGAGCCGACAAAGTCACCAAGGCATCCTGAGTGACTGGGGGAGGTGGTTGGGGAAGGGAGTCAGACTCCTGCAGGTCTCAGGGAATGTTCCACATGAAGCAGTTTCAGTATATCTCCCCTCAGCTTCCTGGATTTACACTTGGATGGGACATGAGACTCCCCAAAGCAGTGGAGGCAGCTCAAATGCTAGCTGCTGAGGGGAAAGGCCCTGTGGTAGGAATTGAAGCCTGGAGTTTTTGCCATAACCTATGTAGGAAAGGCCACAAACAGAGATAGGCTCAGGGCAGTGAAGGCCCTGACCATGAAAAAAAAGAAGGTGGGGGGGACCCTTTGGAACCACAAATCTGTGCTACAAAGTAAAGAATAAAACAACTGAACAAAATCTTAAAATAAGATTTAAAAAAGGAAGTTACATAGCTAGCTGGTGGATACCATGGCACTTGTCTCAAGCTGCAGCCAGCTGCGAAGGAACAAGAACAGCAGTAGGTCCCACCTCCTCCTATATACCCTTCTACCAGAGCACCAGGATGGGTAGAGTGCAGGCATGGATCCATGGGCATTGTTGATGAAAATATCTTATCAAAAGCACACAGGCATGTGCACATCCTCACATGGAGCACCCATAAGGACAACTGGAAGAAGTTGTATAGCTATAGGCACTGATCATGTGATCTATCCTTGAGATAATATTTTAAACTCTCTAGGTTCTTATACCATATTCACATTAAGGTAGTATCTTTCTACACATAGTGGAAGACAAAGGGGGTACAATATCTTCAATTTAAACCTAATTTTCCTATCTGGGCCTTTCCTATGCCCATAGCTGGCCATGTAAAGGAAGTAACTCAGCCCTTTGGAATACACACACCTTAATATAATCTAGAAGCCAACGGTTTGGTGCCATGGGAGAGGTACTTGTACAACCCCAATAGCTACTGATTTTCTATAGGGTTCACGAAGCACAGGATACAAGGCAATATATCCCACAGTTGGAATACGCAGAGGCCACATTGAAGGATAGTCATAAATTTCCTTTCATCAGCACCAAGGGAAACTATACTAATTAACATATCTCCTTTCTGGAAAGCCTCTTTGAGAGAGTTTTTGGACTGCGGTCACCTAAAGCTGTATTTTGACTTGTTTCTAATTACAAGGTTGATTTCAGATTACTATCACTGTGACAGAAATCACTGAATAGAAACTCAGAGCTCTCTCCTTGTATGCATTTACTTGAATGCTCTCTTTTTTGTGTTTGCGCCTCACTTCTACCTAGATAATCTAAGATTCCATTCTATGTCAGAAATATTAATCTATAATGTGTTTAATGCTTTACATTTTCAATATCTCAATGGCATAGTTATATCATGTTTTTACAGATGGAGGAAAACTAATCTCTCTGTCTGAAGAGACACAAGGCTACAAAAGAACTCTGCCTCAACTAAGAAGTAAGAACTTGTAACTTCCCAGGTCCTCGTCCAATGTTTGTTTACACTCTAGCACAGTGGTTTTCAAACTTATTTTCTGGCAACCCAGTTGAAGAAAATTGTTGATGCCCGTGACCCAACGGAGCTGGGGATGAGGGGTCTGGGGTGTGGAAGGGGCTCAGGGCTGGGGCAGAGAGTTGGGGTGTGAGGGTGAGGGCTGCGGGGTGGGGCTGGGAATGAGGGGTTCAGGGTGTGGGAGGGGGCTCTGGGCTGGGGCAGGGAGTTGGGGTATGGGAGGGGGTCAGGCCTCTGGCCTGGGGGTGCAGGCTCCGGGGTGGGGCCAGGGATGAGGGGATTGGGGTGCAGGAAGGGGTTCCAGGTTTGGGGGGGCTCAGGGCTGGGATAGGGGGTCAGGGTATGGGGTTGGGGCACAGGCTTACCTTGGGCAGCTCATGGTCAGTGGCGCAGCCAGGGTGCAGAGGCAGGCTTCCCGCCTGTCCTGGCACCATGGACTGCGCTGCGCCCCGGAAGCAGCCAGAAGCAGGTCCGGCTCCTAGGCGGAGGCGCGCAAGCGGCTCAACGCAGCTCTTGCCCACAGGCACTACTCTCCCCCCCCAGCTCCTGGCCAATGGGACTGCAGGGCTGATGCTAAGAGCAGGGGCAGCATGCGGAGCCCTGTGGGCCCCCCCGCACTTCCCCGCCTAGGAGCCAGACCTGCTGCTGGCCACTTCCAGGACGCAGCACGGTGTTGAAACAGGTAGGGACTAGCCTGCCTTAGCTGGGCAGCACCACTGATGGGACTTTTAATGGCCCAGTCAATGGTGCTGACCAGAGCTGCCGTGACCCAGTGCCTTACATTCCTCAACCCAGTACTGGGTCGCTACCCACAGTTTAAAAACCACTACTCTAGCATAATGTCAAGTATCAGAGGGGTAGCCGTGTTAGTCTGAATCTGTAAAAAGCAACAGAGGGTCCTGTGGCACCTTTGAGACTAACAGAAGTACTGGGAGCATAAGCTT